>NW_027457822.1:0-72538 GCF_050624435.1 Tenrec ecaudatus
AGCCTTCAGGCTAGGGCACCCCTAGGCTTTAGGCTCCCCTAGCCTTCAGGCTAGGGCACCCCTAGTCTTTAGGCTCCCCTAGCCTTCAGGCTAGGGCACCCCTAGGCTTTAGGCTCCCCTAGCCTTCAGGCTAGGGCACACCTAGGCTTTAGGCTCCCTAGCCTTCAGGCTAGGGCACCCCTAGGCTTTAGGCTCCCCTAGTCTTCAGGCTAGGGCTCCCCTAGCCTTCAGGTTAGGGCACCCCTAGGCTTTAGGCTCCCCTAGCCTTCAGGCTAGGGCACACCTAGGCTTTAGGCTCCCCTAGCCTTCAGGCTAGGGCACCCCTAGGCTTTAGGCTCCCCTAGTCTTCAGGCTAGGGCTCCCCTAGCCTTCAGGTTAGGGCACCCCTAGGCTTTAGGCTCCCCTAGCCTTCAGGCTAGGGCTCCCCTAGCCTTCAGGCAAGGGCATCCCTAGGTTTTGGCTCGCCTACCCTTCAGGCTAGGGCTCCCCTAGCCTTCAGGCTAGGGCACCCCTAGGCTTTAGGCTCCCCTAGCCTCAGGCTAGGGCTCCCCTAGCCTTCAGGCTAGGGCACCCCTAGGCTTTAGGCTCCCCTAGCCTTCAGGCTAGGGCACCCCCAGGCTTTAGGCTCCCCTAGCCTTCAGGCTAGGACTCCCCTAGCCTTCAGGCTAGGCCACTGCGAGGCTTTAGGCTCCCCTAGCCTTCAGGCTAGGGCTCCCCTAGCCTTCAGGCTAGGGCACCCCTAGGCTTTAGGCTCCCCTAGCCTTCAGGCTAGGGCTCTCCTAGCCTTCAGGCTAGGGCACCCCTATCCTTTAGGCTCCCCTAGCCTTCAGGCTAGGGCACCCCTAGGCTTTAGGCTCCCCTAGCCTTCAGGCTAGGGCTCCCCTAGCCTTCAGGATAGGGCACCCCTAGGCTTTAGGCTCCCCTAGCCTTCAGGATAGGGCATCCCTAGGCTTTAGGCTCCCCTAGCCTTCAGGCTATGGCTCACCTAGCCTTCAGGCTAGGGCACCCCTAGGCTTTAGGCTCCCCTAGCCTTCAGGCTAGGGCATCCCAAGGCTTTAGGCTCCCCTAGCCTTCAGGCTAGGGCACCCCTAGGCTTTAGGCTCCCCTAGCCTTCAGGCTATGGCACCCCTAGGCTTTAGGCTCCCCTAGCCTTCAGGCTAGGGCTCCCCTAGCCTTCAGGCTAGGGCACCCCGAGGCTTTAGGCTCCCCTAGCCTTCAGGCTAGGGCTCCCCTAACCTTCATGCTAGGGCACCCGTAGTTTTAGGCTCCCATAGCCTTCAGGCTAGGGCGCCCCTAGCCTTCAGGCTAGGGCACCCCTAAGCTTTAGGCTCCCCTAGGCTAAGCCTAGGGCTCCCCTAGCCTTCAGGCTAGAGCACCCCTAGGCTTTAGGCTCGCCTAGCCTTCAGGCTAGGGCTCCCCTAGCTTTCAGGCTAGGGCTCACCTAGCCTTCAGGCTAGGGCACCCCTAGGCTTTAGGCTCCCCTAGGCTAAGGCTAGGGCTCCCCTAGCCTTAAGGCTAGGGCACCCCTAGGCTTTAGGCTCCCCTAGCCTTCAGGCTAGGGCACCCCTAGGCTTTAGGCTCCCCTAGGCTAAGGCTAGGGCTCCCCTAGCCTTCAGGCTAGGGCACCCCTAGGCTTTAGGCTCCCCTAGCCTTCAGGCTAGTGCTCCCCTAGCCTTCAGGCTAGTGCACCCCTAGGCTTTAGGCTCCCCTAGGCTAAAGTTGGGGCTCCCTAGCCTTCAGGCTAGGGCACCCCTAGGCTTTAGACTCCCCTAGCCTTCAGGCTAAAGCACCCCTAGGCTTTAGGCTCCCCTAGGCTAAGGCTAGGGCTCCCCTAGCCTTCAGGCCAGGGCACCCCTAGGCTTTAGGCTCCCCTAGTCCTCAGGCTAGGGCACCCCTAGGCTTTAGGCTCCCCTAGGCTAAGGCTAGGGCTACCCTAGCCTTCAGGCTAGGGCACCCCTAGGCTTTAGGCTCCCCTAGCCTTCAGGCTAGGGCACCCCTAGGCTTTAGGCTCCCCTTGGCTAAGGTTAGGGCTCCCCTAGCCTTCAGGCTAGGGCACCCCTAGGCTTTAGGCTCCCCTAGCCTTCAGGCTAAAGCACCCCTAGGCTTTAGGCTCCCTAGGCTAAGGCTAGGGCTCCCCTAGCCTTCAGGCTAAGGCACCCCTAGGCTTTAGGCTCCCCTAGCCTTCAGGCTAGGGCACCCATAGGCTTTAGGCTCCCCTAGGCTAAGGCTAGGGCTCCCCTAGCCTTCAGGCTAGGGCACCCCTAGGCTTTAGGCTCCCCTAGCCTTCAGGCTAGGGCACCCCTAGCCTTCAGGCTAGGGCACCCCTAGGCTTTAGGCTCCCCTAGCCTTCAGGCGAGGGCTCCCCTAGCCTTCATGATAGGGCACCCCTAGGTTTTGGCTCCCCTAGCCTTCAGGCTAGGGCTCCCTAGCCTTCAGGCTAAGGCACCCCTAGGCTTTAGGCTCCCCTAGCCTTCAGGCTAGGGCACCCCTAGGCTTTAGGCTCCCCTAGCCTTCAGGCTAGGGCACCCCCAGGCTTTAGGCTCCCCTAGCCTTCAGTCTAGGGCTCCCCTAGCCTTCAGGCTAGGCCACCCCTAGGCTTTAGGCTCCCCTAGCCTTCAGACTAGGGCTCCCCTAGCCTTCAGGCTAGGGCACCCCTAGGCTTTAGGCTCCCCTAGCCTTCAGGCTAGGGCACCCCTAGGCTTTAGGCTCCCCTATCCTTCAGGCTAGGTCACCCCTAGGCTTTAGGCTCCCCTAGCCTTCAGGCTAGGGCTCTCATAGCCTTCAGGCTAGGGCACCCCTAGGCTTTAGGCTCCCCTAGCCTTCAGGCTAGGGCTCCCCTTGCCTTCAGTCTAGGGCACCCCTAGGCTTTAGGCTCCCCTAGCCTTCAGGCTAGGGCTCCCCTAGCCCTCAGGCTAGGGCAACCCTAGGCTTTAGGCTCCCCTAGCCTTCAGGCTAGGGCACCCCTAGGCTTTATGCTCCCCTAGCCTTCAGGCTAGGGCACCCCTAGGCTTTAGGCTCCCCTAGCCTTCAGGCTAGGGCTCCCCTAGACTTCAACTAGGGCATCCCTAGGATTTAGGCTCCCCTAGCCTTCAGGATAGGGCATCCCTAGGCTTTAGGCTCCCCTAGCCTTCAGGATAGGGCTCACCTAGCCTTCAGGCTAGGGCACCCCTAGGCTTTAGGCTCCCCTAGCCTTCAGGTTAGGGCCCCCCTAGGCTTTAGGCTCCCCTAGCCATCAGGCTAGGGCACCCCTAGGCTTTAGGCTCCCCAAGCTTCAGGCTAGGGCACCCCTAGGCTTTAGGCTCCCCTAGCCTTCAGGCTAGGGCTCCCCTAGCCTTCATGCTAGCGCACCCCTAGTTGTAGGCTCCCCTAGCCTTCAGGCTAGGGCACCCCTAGGCTTTAGGCTCCCCTAGGCTAAGGCTAGGGCTCCCCTAGCTTTCAGGCTAGAGAACCCCTAGGCTTTAGGCTCCCCTAGCCTTCAGGCTAGGGCTCCCCTAGCCTTCAGGCTAGGGCACCCCTAGGCTTTAGGTTCCCCTAGGCTAAGGCTAGGGCTCCCCTAGCCTTCACGCTAGAGCACCCCTAGGCTTTAGGCTCCCCTAGCCTTCAGGCTAGGGCACCCCTAGGCTTTAGGCTCCCCTAGGCTAAGGCTAAGGCTCCCCTAGCCTTCAGGCTAGGGCACCCCTACGCTTTAGGCTCCCCTAGCCTTCAGGCTAGGGCTCCCCTAGCCTTCAGGCTAGGGCTCCACTAGCCTTCAGGCTAGGGCACCCCTAGGCTTTAGGCTCCCCTAGCCTTCAGGCTAGGGCAACCTTAGGCTTTAGGCTCCCCTAGCCTTCAGGCTAGGGCACCCCTAGGCTTTAGGCTCCCCTAGCCTTCAGGCTAGGGCACCCCTAGGCTTTAGGCTCCCCTAGCCTTCAGGCTAGGGCACCCCTAGTCTTTAGGCTCCCCTAGCCTTCAGGCTAGGGCTCCCCTAGCCTTCAGGCTAGGGCACCCCTAGGCTTTAGGCTCCCCTAGCCTTCAGGCAAGGGCACACCTAGGCTTTAGGCTCCCCTAGCCTTCAGGCTAGGGCACCCCTAGGCTTTAGGCTCCCCTAGTCTTCAGGCTAGGGCTCCCCTAGACTTCAGGCTATGGCACCCCTAGGCTTTAGGCTCCCCTAGCCTTCAGGCTAGGGCTCCCCTAGCCTTCAGGATAGGGCAGCCCTAGGCTTTAGGCTACACTAGCCTTCAGGCTAGGGCTCCCCTAGCCTTCAGGCTAGGACACCCCTAGGCTTTAGGCTCCCCTAGCCTTCAGTCTAGGGCACCCCTAGGCTTTAGGCTCCACTAGCCTTCAGGCTAGGGCTCCCCTAGCCTTCAGGTTAGGGCACCCCTAGGCTTTAGGCTCCCCTAGCCTTCAGGCTAGGGCTCCCTAGCCTTCAGGCTAGGGCACCCCTAGGCTTTAGGTTCCCCTAGGCTAAGGCTAGGGCTCCCCTAGCCTTCACGCTAGAGCACCCCTAGGCTTTAGGCTCCCCTAGCCTTCAGGCTAGGGCACCCCTAGGCTTTAGGCTCCCCTAGGCTAAGGCTAAGGCTCCCCTAGCCTTCAGGCTAGGGCACCCCTACGCTTTAGGCTCCCCTAGCCTTCAGGCTAGGGCTCCACTAGCCTTCAGGCTAGGGCACCCCTAGGCTTTAGGCTCCCCTAGCCTTCAGGCTAGGGCAACCTTAGGCTTTAGGCTCCCCTAGCCTTCAGGCTAGGGCACCCCTAGGCTTTAGGCTCCCCTAGCCTTCAGGCTAGGGCACCCCTAGGCTTTAGGCTCCCCTAGCCTTCAGGCTAGGGCACCCCTAGTCTTTAGGCTCCCCTAGCCTTCAGGCTAGGGCTCCCCTAGCCTTCAGGCTAGGGCACCCCTAGGCTTTAGGCTCCCCTAGCCTTCAGGCAAGGGCACACCTAGGCTTTAGGCTCCCCTAGCCTTCAGGCTAGGGCACCCCTAGGCTTTAGGCTCCCCTAGTCTTCAGGCTAGGGCTCCCCTAGACTTCAGGCTATGGCACCCCTAGGCTTTAGGCTCCCCTAGCCTTCAGGCTAGGGCTCCCCTAGCCTTCAGGATAGGGCACCCCTAGGCTTTAGGCTACACTAGCCTTCAGGCTAGGGCTCCCCTAGCCTTCAGGCTAGGACACCCCTAGGCTTTAGGCTCCCCTAGCCTTCAGTCTAGGGCACCCCTAGGCTTTAGGCTCCACTCGCCTTCAGGCTAGGGCTCCCCTAGCCTTCAGGTTAGGGCACCCCTAGGCTTTAGGCTCCCCTAGCCTTCAGGCTAGGGCTCCCTAGCCTTCAGGCAAGGGCACCCCTAGGTTTTGGCTCCCCTACCCTTCAGGCTAGGGCTCCCCTAGCCTTCAGGCTAGGGCACCCCTAGGCTTTAGGCTCCCTTAGCCTCAGGCTAGGGCTACCCTAGCCTTCAGCCTAGGGCACCCCTAGGCTTTAGGCTCCCCTAGCCTTCAGGCTAGGGCACCACCAGGCTTTAGGCTCCCCTAGCCTTCAGGCTAGGACTCCCCTAGCCTTCAGGCTAGGACTCCCCTAGCCTTCAGGCTAGGCCACTGCGAGGCTTTAGGCTCCCCTAGCCTTCAGGCTAGGGCTCCCCTAGCCTTCAGGCTAGGGCACCCCTAGGCTTTAGGCTCCCCTAGCCTTCAGGCTAGGGCTCTCCTAGCCTTCAGGCTAGGGCACCCCTATCCTTTAGGCTCCCCTAGCCTTCAGGCTAGGGCACCCCTAGGTTTTAAGCTCCCCTAGCCTTCAGGCTAGGGCTCCCCTAGCCTTCAGGATAGTGCACCCCTAGGCTTTAGGCTCCCCTAGCCTTCAGGATAGGGCATCCCTGGGCTTTAGGCTCCCCTAGCCTTCAGGCTAGGGCTCACCTAGCCTTCAGGCTAGGGCACCCTTAGGCTTTAGGCTCCCTTATCCTTCAGGCTAGGGCACCCCTAGGCTTTAGGCTCCCCTAGGCTAAGGCTAGGGCTACCCTAGGCTTTAGGCTCCCTAGGCTAAGGCTAGGGCTCCCCTAGCCTTCAGGCTAAGGCACCCCTAGGCTTTAGGCTCCCCTAGCCTTCAGGCTAGGGCACCCATAGGCTTTAGGCTCCCCTAGCCTTCAGGCTAGGTCTCCCCTAGCCTTCAGGCTAGGGCACCCCTAGGCTTTAGGCTCCCCTAGCCTTCAGGCTAGGGCACCCCTAGTCTTTAGGCTCCCCTAGCCTTCAGGCTAGGGCTCCCCTAGCCTTCAGGCTAGTGCACCCCTAGGCTTTAGGCTCCCCTAGCCTTCAGGCTAGGGCACACCTAGGCTTTAGGCTCACCTAGCCTTCAGGCTAGGGCACCCCTAGGCTTTAGGCTCCCCTAGTCTTCAGGCTAGGGCTCCCCTAGCCTTCAGGCTATGGCACCCCTAGGCTTTAGGCTCCCCTAGCCTTCAGGCTAGAGCTCCCCTAGCCTTCAGGATAGGGCACCCCTAGGCTTTAGGCTACACTAGCCTTCAGGCTAGGGCTCCCCTAGCCTTCAGGCTAGGGCACCCCTAGGCTTTAGGCTCCCCTAGCCTTCAGTCTAGGGCACCCCTAGGCTTTAGGCTCCACTAGCCTTCAGGCTAGGGCTCCCCTAGCCTTCAGGCTAGGGCTCCCCTAGCCTTCAGGTGAGGGCACCCCTAGGCTAGGCTCCCCTAGCCTTCAGGCAAGGGCTCCCCTAGCCTTCAGGTAAGGGCACCCCTAGGTTTTGGCTCCCCTACCCTTCAGGCTAGGGCTCCCCTAGCCTTCAGGCTAGGGCACCCCTAGGCTTTAGGCACCCCTAGCCTCAGGCTAGGGCTCCCCTAGCCTTCAGGCTAGGGCACCCCTAGGCTTCAGGCTCCCCTAGCCTTCAGGCTAGGGCACCCCCAGGCTTTAGGCTCCCCTAGCCTTCAGGCTAGGACTCCCCTAGCCTTCAGGCTAGGCCACTGCGAGGCTTTAGGTTCCCCTAGCCTTCAGGCTAGGCCTCCCCTAGCCTTCAGGCTAGGGCACCCCTAGGCTTTAGGCTCCCCTAGCCTTCAGGCTAGGGCTCTCCTAGCCTTCAGGCTAGGGCACCCCTATCCTTTAGGCTCCCCTAGCCTTCAGGCTAGGGCACCCCTAGGCTTTAGGCTCCCCTAGCCTTCAGGCTAGGGCTCCCCTAGCCTTCAGGATAGGGCATCCCTAGGCTTTAGGCTCCCCTAGCCTTCAGGATAGGGCATCCCTAGGCTTTAGGCTCCCCTAGCCTTCAGGCTAGGGCTCACCTAGCCTTCAGGCTAGGGCACCCCTAGGCTTTAGGCTCCCCTAGCCTTCAGGCTAGGGCATCCCTAGGCTTTAGGCTCCCCTAGCCTTCAGGCTAGGGCACCCCTAGGCTTTAGGCTCCCCTAGCCTTCAGGCTAGGGCACCCCTAGGCTTTAGGCTCCCCTAGCCTTCGGGCTAGGGCTCCCCTAGCCTTCAGGCTAGGGCACTCCAAGGCTTTAGGCTCCCCTAGCCTTCAGGCTAGGGCTCCCCTAGCCTTCATGCTAGGGCACCCCTAGTTTTAGGCTCCCATAGCCTTCAGGCTAGGGCGCCTCTAGCCTTCAGGCTAGGGCACCCCTGGCTTTAGGCTCCCCTAGGCTAAGGCTAGGGCTCCCCTAGCCTTCAGGCTAGAGCACCCCTAGGCTTTACGCTCGCCTAGCCTTCAGGCTAGGCTCCCCTAGCTTTCAGGCTAGGGCTCCCCTAGCCTTCAGGCTAGGGCACCCCTAGGCTTTAGGCTCCCCTAGGCTAAGGCTAGGGCTCCCCTAGCCTTAAGGCTAGGGCACCCCTAGGCTTTAGGCTCCCCTAGCCTTCATGCTAGGGCTCCCCTAGCCTTCAGGCTAGGGCACCCCTAGGCTTTAGGCTCCCCTAGGCTAAGGCTAGGGCTCCCCTAGCCTTCAGGCTAGGGCACCCCTAGGCTTTAGGCTCCCCTAGCCTTCAGGCTAGGGCTCCCCTAGCCTTCAGGCTAGTGCACCCCTAGGCTTTAGGCTCCCCTAGGCTAAAGTTGGGGCTCCCTAGCCTTCAGGCTAGGGCACCCCTAGGCTTTAGGCTCCCCTAGCCTTCAGGCTAAAGCACCCCTAGGCTTTAGGCTCCCCTAGGCTAAGGCTAGGGCTCCCCTAGCCTTCAGGCCAGGGCACCCCTAGGCTTTAGGCTCCCCTATTTCCTCAGGCTAGGGCACCCCTAGGCTTTAGGCTCCCCTAGGCTAAGGCTAGGGTACCCCTAGGCTTTAGGCTCCCCTTGGCTAAGGTTAGGGCTCCCCTAGCCTTCAGGCTAGGGCACCCCTAGGCTTTAGGCTCCCCTAGCCTTCAGGCTAAAGCACCCCTAGGCTTTAGGCTCCCTAGGCTAAGGCTAGGGCTCCCCTAGCCTTCAGGCTAAGGCACCCCTAGGCTTTAGGCTCCCCTAGCCTTCAGGCTAGGGCACTCATAGGTTTTAGGCTCCCCTAGGCTAAGGCTAGGGCTCCCCTAGCCTTCAGGCTAGGGCACCCCTAAGCTTTAGGCTCCCCTAGCCTTCAGGCTAGGTCTCCCCTAGCCTTCAGGCTAGGGCACCCCTAGGCTTTAGGCTCCCCTAGCCTTCAGGCTAGGGCACCCCTAGTCTTTAGGCTCCCCTAGCCTTCAGGCTAGGGCTCCCCTAGCCTTCAGGCTAGGGCACCCCTAGGCTTTAGGCTCCCCTAGCCTTCAGGCTAGGACACACCTAGGCTTTAGGCTCCCCTAGCCTTCAGGCTAGGGCACCCCTAGGCTTTAGGCTCCCCTAGTCTTCAGGCTAGGGCTCCCCTAGCCTTCAGGCTATGGCACCCCTAGGCTTTAGGCTCCCCTAGCCTTCAGGCTAGGGCTCCCCTAGCCTTCAGGAAAGGGCACCCCTAGGCTTTAGGCTACACTAGCCTTCAGGCTTGGGCTCCCCTAGCCTTCAGGCTAGGGCACCCCTAGGGTTTAGGCTCCCCTAGCCTTCAGTCTAGGGCACCCCTAGGCTTTAGGCTCCACTAGCCTTCAGGCTAGGGCTCCCCTAGCCTTCAGGCTAGGGCTCCCCTAGCCTTCAGGTTAGGGCACCCCTAGGCTTTAGGCTCCCCTAGCCTTCAGGCTAGGGCTCCCCTAGCCTTCAGGCAAGGGCACCCCTAGGTTTTGGCTCCCCTACCCTTCAGGCTAGGGCTCTCCTAGCCTTCAGGCTAGGGCACCCCTAGGCTTTAGGCTCCCCTAGCCTCAGGCTAGGGCTCCCCTAGCCTTCAGGCTAGGGCACCCCTCGCTTTAGGCTCCCCTAGCCTTCAGGCTAGGGCACCCCCAGGCTTTAGGCTCCCCTAGCTTTCAGGCTAGGACTCCCCTAGCCTTCAGGCTAGGCCACTGCGAGGCTTTAGGCTCCCCTAGCCTTCAGGCTAGGGCTCCCCTAGCCTTCAGGCTAGGGCACCCCTAGGCTTTAGGCTCCCCTAGCCTTCAGGCTAGGGCTCTCCTAGCCTTCAGGCTAGGGCACCCCTATCCTTTAGGCTCCCCTAGCCTTCAGGCTAGGGCACCCCTAGGCTTTAGGCTCCCCTAGCCTTCAGGCTAGGGCTCCCCTAGCCTTCAGGATAGGGCACCCCTAGGCTTTAGGCTCCCCTAGCCTTCAGGATAGGGCATCCCTAGGCTTTAGGCTCCCCTAGCCTTCAGGCTAGGGCTCACCTAGCCTTCAGGCTAGGGCACCCCTAGGCTTTAGGCTCCCCTAGCCTTCAGGCTAGGGCATCCCTAGGCTTTAGGCTCCCCTAGCCTTCAGGCTAGGGCACCCCTAGGCTTTAGGCTCCCCTAGCCTTCAGGCTAGGGCACCCCTAGGCTTTAGGCTCCCCTAGCCTTCAGGCTAGGGCTCCCCTAGCCTTCAGGCTAGGGCTCCCCTAGCCTTCAGGCTAGGGCACCCCGAGGCTTTAGGCTCCCCTAGCCTTCAGGCTAGGGCTCCCCTAGCCTTCATGCTAGGGCACCCCTAGTTTTAGGCTCCCATAGCCTTCAGGCTAGGGCGCCCCTAGCCTTCAGGCTAGGGCACCCCTAGGCTTTAGGCTCCCCTAGGCTAAGGCTAGGGCTCCCCTAGCCTTCAGGCTAGAGCACCCCTAGGCTTTAGGCTCGCCTAGCCTTCAGGCTAGGGCTCCCCTAGCTTTCAGGCTAGGGCTCCCCTAGCCTTCAGGCTAGGGCACCCCTAGGCTTTAGGCTCCCCTAGGCTAAGGCTAGGGCTCCCCTAGCCTTAAGGCTAGGGCACCCCTAGGCTTTAGGCTCCCCTAGCCTTCAGGCTAGGGCTCCCCTAGGCTTTAGGCTCCCCTAGCCTTCAGGCTAGGGCTCCCCTAGCCTTCAGGCTAGGGCACCCCTATGCTTTAGGCTCCCCTAGTCTAAGGCTAGGGCTCCCCTAGCCTTCAGGCTAGGGCACCCCTAGGCTTTAGGCTACCCTGGCCTTCAGGCTTGGGCACCCCTAGGCTTTAGGCTCCCCTAGGCTAAGGCTAAGGCTCCCCTAGCCTTCAGGCTAGGGCACCCCTAGCCTTCAGGCTAGGGCTCCCCTAGCCTTCAGGATAGGGCACCCCTAGGCTTTAGGCTCCCCTAGCCTTCAGGATAGGGCATCCCTAGGCTTTAGGCTCCCCTAGCCTTCAGGCTAGGGCTCACCTAGCCTTCAGGCTAGGGCACCCCTAGGCTTTAGGCTCCCCTAGCCTTCAGGCTAGGGCATCCCTAGGCTTTAGGCTCCCCTAGCCTTCAGGCTAGGGCACCCCTAGGCTTTAGGCTCCCCTAGCCTTCAGGCTAGGGCACCCCTAGGCTTTAGGCTCCCCTAGCCTTCAGGCTTTAGGCTCCCCTAGCCTTCAGGCTAGGGCTCCCCTAGCCTTCAGGCTAGGGCACCCCGAGGCTTTAGGCTCCCCTAGCCTTCAGGCTAGGGCTCCCCTAGCCTTCATGCTAGGGCACCCCTAGTTTTAGGCTCCCATAGCCTTCAGGCTAGGGCGCCCCTAGCCTTCAGGCTAGGGCACCCCTAGGCTTTAGGCTCTCCTAGGCTAAGGCTAGGGCTCCCCTAGCCTTCAGGCTAGAGCACCCCTAGGCTTTAGGCTCGCCTAGCCTTCAGGCTAGGGCTCCCCTAGCTTTCAGGCTAGGGCTCCCCTAGCCTTCAGGCTAGGGCACCCCTAGGCTTTAGGCTCCCCTAGGCTAAGGCTAGGGCTCCCCTAGCCTTAAGGCTAGGGCACCCCTAGGCTTTAGGCTCCACTAGCCTTCAGGCTAGGGCTCCCCTAGCCTTCAGGCTAGGGCACCCCTAGGCTTTAGGCTCCCCTAGGCTAAGGCTAGGGCTCCCCTAGCCTTCAGGCTAGGTCACCCCTAGGTTTAGGCTCCCCTAGCCTTCAGGCTAGGGCTCCCCTAGCCTTCAGGCTAGTGCACCCCTAGGCTTTAGGCTCCCCTAGGCTAAAGTTGGGGCTACCTAGCCTTCAGGCTAAAGCACCCCTAGGCTTTAGGCTCCCCTAGGCTAAGGCTAGGGCCCCCCTAACCTTCAGGCCAGGGCACCCGTAGGCTTTAGGCTGCCCTAGTCCTCAGGCTAGGGCACCCCTAGGCTTTAGGCTCCCCTAGGCTAAGGCTAGGGCTACCCTAGCCTTCAGGCTAGGGCACCCCTAGGCTTTAGGCTCCCCTAGCCTTCAGGCTAGGGCACCCCTAGGCTTTAGGCTCCCCTTGGCTAAGTTTAGGGCTCCCCTAGCCTTCAGGCTAGGGCACCCCTAGGCTTTAGGCTCCCCTAGCCTTCAGGCTAAAGCACCCCTAGGCTTTAGGCTCCCTAGGCTAAGGCTAGGGCTCCCCTAGCCTTCAGGCTAAGGCACCCCTAGGCTTTAGGCTCCCCTAGCCTTCAGGCTAGGGCACCCATAGGCTTTAGGCTCCCCTAGGCTAAGGCTAGGGCTCCCCTAGCCTTCAGGCTAGGGCACCCCTAGGCTTTAGGCTCCCCTAGCCTTCAGGCTAGGTCTCCCCTAGCCTTCAGGCTAGGGCACCCCTAGGCTTTAGGCTCCCCTAGCGTTCAGGCTAGGGCACCCCTAGTCTTTAGGCTCCCCTAGCCTTCAGGCTAGGGCTCCCCTAGCCTTCAGGCTAGGGCACCCCTAGGCTTTAGGCTCCCCTAGCCTTCAGGCTAGGGCACACCTAGGCTTTAGGCTCCCCTAGCCTTCAGGCTAGGGCACCCCTAGGCTTTAGGCTCCCCTAGTCTTCAGGCTAGGGCTCCCCTAGCCTTCAGGCTATGGCACCCCTAGGCTTTAGGCTCCCCTAGCCTTCAGGCTAGGGCTCCCCTAGCCTTCAGGATAGGGCACCCCTAGGCTTTAGGCTACACTAGCCTTCAGGCTAGGGCTCCCCTAGCCTTCAGGCTAGGGCACCCCTAGGCTTTAGGCTCCCCTAGCCTTCAGTCTAGGGCACCCCTAGGCTTTAGGCTCCACTAGCCTTCAGGCTAGGGCTCCCCTAGCCTTCAGGCTAGGGCTCCCCTAGCCTTCAGGTGAGGGCACCCCTAGGCTTTAGGCTCCCCTAGCCTTCAGGCTAGGGCTCCCCTAGCCTTCAGGCAAGGGCACCCCTAGGTTTTGGCTCCCCTACCCTTCAGGCTAGGGCTCCCCTAGCCTTCAGGCTAGGGCACCCCTAGGCTTTAGGCACCCCTAGCCTCAGGCTAGGGCTCCCCTAGCCTTCAGGCTAGGGCACCCCTGGGCTTTAGGCTCCCCTAGCCTTCAGGCTAGGGCACCCCCAGGCTTTAGGCTCCCCTAGCCTTCAGGCTAGGACTCCCCTAGCCTTCAGGCTAGGCCACTGCGAGGCTTTAGGCTCCCCTAGTCTTCAGGCTAGGGCTCCCCTAGCCTTCAGGCTATGGCACCCCTAGGCTTTAGGCTCCCCTAGCCTTCAGGCTAGGGCACCCCTAGGCTTTAGGCTACACTAGCCTTCAGGCTAGGGCTCCCCTAGCCTTCAGGCTAGGGCACCCCTAGGCTTTAGGCTCCCCTAGCCTTCAGTCTAGGGCACCCCTAGGCTTTAGGCTCCACTAGCCTTCAGGCTAGGGCTCCCCTAGCCTTCAGGCTAGGGCTCCCCTAGCCTTCAGGTTAGGGCACCCCAAGGCTTTAGGCTCCCCTAGCCTTCAGGCTAGGGCTCCCCTAGCCTTCAGGCAAGGGCACCCCTAGGTTTTGGCTCCCCTACCCTTCAGGCTAGGGCTCCCCTAGCCTTCAGGCTAGGGCACCCCTAGGCTTTAGGCTCCCCTAGCCTCAGGCTAGGGCTCCCCTAGCCTTCAGGCTAGGGCACCCCTCGCTTTAAGCTCCCCTAGCCTTCAGGCTAGGGCACCCCCAGGCTTTAGGCTCCCCTAGCTTTCAGGCTAGGACTCCCCTAGCCTTCAGGCTAGGCCACTGCGAGGCTTTAGGCTCCCCTAGCCTTCAGGCTAGGGCTCCCCTAGCCTTCAGGCTAGGACACCCCTAGGCTTTAGGCTCCCCTAGCCTTCAGGCTAGGGCACCCCTATCCTTTAGGCTCCCCTAGCCTTCAGGCTAGGGCACCCCTAGGCTTTAGGCTCCCCTAGCCTTCAGGCTAGGGCTCCCCTAGCCTTCAGGATAGGGCACCCCTAGGCTTTAGGCTCCCCTAGCCTTCAGGATAGGGCATCCCTAGGCTTTAGGCTCCCCTAGCCTTCAGGCTAGGGCTCACCTAGCCTTCAGGCTAGGGCATCCCTAGGCTTTAGGCTCCCCTAGCCTTCAGGCTAGGGCACCCTTAGGCTTTAGGCTCCTCTAGCCTTCAGGCTAGGGCTCCCCTAGCCTTCAGGCTAGGGCACCCTGAGGCTTTAGGCTCCCCTAGCCTTTAGGCTAGGGCACCCCTAGGCTTTAGGCTCCCCTAGCCTTCAGGCTAGGGCTCCCCTAGCCTTCAGGCTAGGGCACCCCGAGGCTTTAGGCTCCCCTAGCCTTCAGGCTAGGGCTCCCCTAGCCTTCATGCTAGGGCACCCCTAGTTTTAGGCTCCCATAGCCTTCAGGCTAGGGCGCCCCTAGCCTTCAGGCTAGTGCACCCCTAGGCTTCAGGCTCCCCTAGGCTAAGGCTAGGGCTCCCCTAGCCTTCAGGCTAGAGCACCCCTAGGCTTTAGGCTCCCCTAGGCTAAGCCTATGGCTCCCCTAGCCTTCAGGCTAGGGCACCCTTAGGCTTTAGGCTCCCCTAGCCTTCAGGCTAGGGCTCCCCTAGCCTTCAGGCTAGTGCACCCCTAGGCTTTAGGCTCCCCTAGGCTAAAGTTGGGGCTCCCTAGCCTTCAGGCTAGGGCACCCCTAGGCTTTAGGCTACCCTAGCCTTCAGGCTAAAGCACCCCTAGGCTTTAGGCTCCCCTAGGCTAAGGCTAGGGCTCCCCTAGACTTCAGGCCAGGGCACCCCTAGGCTTTAGGCTCCCCTAGTCCTCAGGCTAGGGCACCCCTAGGCTTTAGGCTCCCCTAGGCTAAGGCTAGGGCTACCCTAGCCTTCAGGCTAGGGCACCCCTAGGCTTTAGACTCCCCTAGCCTTCAGGCTAGGGCACCCCTAGGCTTTAGGCTCCCCTTGGCTAAGGTTAGGGCTCCCCTAGCTTTCAGGCTAGGGTACCCCTAGGCTTTAGGCTCCCCTAGCCTTCAGGCTAAAGCACCCCTAGGCTTTAGGCTCCCTAGGCTAAGGCTAGGGCTCCCCTAGCCTTCAGGCTAAGGCACCCCTAGGCTTTAGGCTCCCCTAGCCTTCAGGCTAGGGCACCCATAGGCTTTAGGCTCCCCTAGGCTAAGGCTAGGGCTCCCCTAGCCTTCAGGCTAGGGCACCCCTAGGCTTTAGGCTCCCCTAGCCTTCAGGCTAGGTCTCCCCTAGCCTTCAGGCTAGGGCACCCCTAGGCTTTAGGCTCCCCTAGGCTAAGGCTAGGGCTCCCCTAGCCTTCAGGCTAGGGCACCCCTAGGCTTTAGGCTCCCCTAGCCTTCAGGCTAGGGCTCCCCTAGCCTTCAGGCTAGGGCACCCCTAGGCTTTAGGCTCCCCTAGGCTAAGGCTAGGGCTCCCCTAGCCTTCAGGCTAGGGCACCCCTAGGCTTTAGGCTCCCCTAGCCTTCAGGCTAGGGCTCCCCTAGCCTTCAGGCTAGGGCACCCCTATGCTTTAGGCTCCCCTAGTCTAAGGCTAGGGCTCCCCTAGCCTTCAGGCTAGGGCACCCCTAGGCTTTAGGCTACCCTGGCCTTCAGGCTAGGGCACCCCTAGGCTTTAGGTTCCCCTAGGCTAAGGCTAAGGCTCCCATAGCCTTCAGGCTAGGGCACCCCTAGGCTTTAGGCTCCTCTAGCCTTCAGGCTAGGGCTCCCCTAGCCTTCAGGCTAGGGCACCCCTAGGCTTTAGCTCCCCTAGGCTAAGGCTAGGGTTCCCTAGGCTTCAGTCTAGGGCACCCCTAGATTTTAGGCTCCCCTAGCCTTCAGGCTAGGGCACCCCTAGGCTTTAGGCTACCCTAGGCTAAGGCTAGGGCTCCCCTAGCCTTCAGGCTAGGGCACCCCTAGGCTTTAGGCTCCCCTAGCCTTCAGGCTAGGGCTCCCCTAACCTTCAGGCTAGGGCACCCCTAGGCTTTAGGCTCCCCTAGGTTAAGGCTAGGGCTCCCCTAGCCTTCAGGCTAGGGCACCCCTAGGCTTTAGGCTCCCCTAGCCTTCAGGCTAGGGTTCCCCTAGCCTTCAGGCTAGGGCACCCTAGGCTTTAGGCTCCCCTAGGCTAAGGCTAGGGCACTCCTAGCCTTCAGGCTAGGGCACCCCTAGGCTTTAGGATCCCCTAGCCTTCAGGCTAGGGCACCCCTAGGCTTTAGGCTCCCCTAGGCTAAGGCTAGGGCTCCCCTAGCCTTCAGGCTAGGGCACCCCTAGGCTTTAGGCTACCCTAGCCTTCAGGCTAGGGCACCCCTAGGATTTAGGCTCCCCTAGGCTAAGGCTAGGGCTCCCCTAGCCTTCAGGCTAGGGTACCCCTAGGGTTTACGCTCCCCTAGCCTTCAGGCTAGGGCTCCCCTAGCCTTCAGGCTAGCGCACCCCTAGGCTTTAGGCTCCCCTAGGCTAAGGCTAGGGCTCCCCTAGCCTTCAGGCTAGGGCACCCCTAGGCTTTAGGCTCCCCTAGCCTTCAGGCTAGGGCACCCCTACGCTTTAGGCTCCCCTAGCGTTCAGGCTAGGGCACCCCTAGTCTTTAGGCTCCCCTAGCCTTCAGGCTAGGGCACCCCGAGGCTTTAAGCTCCCCTAGCCTTCAGGCTAGGGCACCCCTAGGCTTTAGGCTCCCCTAGCCTTCAGGCTAGGGCACCCGTAGGCTTTAGGCTCCCCTAGCCTTCAGGCTAGGGCACCCCTAGGCTTTAGGCCTCCCTAGCCTTCCCGCTAGGGCTCCCCTAGCCTTCAGGCTAGGGCACCCCTAGGCTTTAGGCTCCCCTAGCCTTCAGGCTAGGGCAACCCTAGGCTTTAGGCTCCCCTACCCTTCAGGCTAGGGCTCCCCTAGCCTTCAGGCTAGGGTACCCCTAGGCTTTAGGCTCCCCTAGGCTAAGGCTAGGGCTCCCGTAGCCTTCAGGCTAGGGCACCCCTAGGCTTTAGGCTACCCTAGCCTTCAGGCTAGGGCACCCCTAGGCTTTAGGCTACCCTAGCCTTCAGGCTAGGGCACCCCTAGGCTTTAGGCTCCCCTAGGCTAAGGCTAGGGCTCCCCTAGCCTTCAGGCTAGGGCACCCCTAGGCTTTAGGCTCCCCTAGCCTTCAGGCTAGGGCACCCCTAGGCTTTAGCTCCCCTCGGCTAAGGCTAGGGCTCCCCTAGGCTTCAGGCTAGGGCACCCCTAGGCTTTAGGCTCCCCTAGCCTTCAGGCTAGGGCACCCCTAGGCTTTAGGCTCCCATAGGCTAAGGCTAGGGCTCCCCTAGCCTTCAGGCTAGGGCATCCCTAGCCTTTAGGCTCCCCTAGCCTTCAGGCTAGGGCTACCTTAGCCTTCAGGCTAGGGCACCCCTAGTCCTTAGGCTCCCCTAGCCTTCAGGCTAGGGCACCCCTAGGCTTTAGGCTTCCCTAGCCTTCAGGCTAGGGCACCCCTAGGCTTTAGGCTCCCCTAGCCTTCAGGCTAGGGTACCCCTAGGCTTAGGCTCCCCTAGCCTTCAGGCTAGGGCACCCCTAGGCTTTAGGCTCCCCTAGCCTTCAGGCTAGGGCTCCCCTAGCCTTCAGCCTAGGGCACCCCTAGCCTTCAGGCTAGGGCACCCCTAGGCTTTAGGTTCCCCTAGCCTTGAGCCTAGGGCTCCCCTAGCCTTCAGGCTAGGGCACCCCTAGGCTTTAGGCTCCCCTAGCCTTCAGGCTAGGGCACCCCTAGGCTTTAGCCTCCCCTAGCCTTCAGGCTAGGGCACCCCTAGGCTTTAGGCTCCCCTAGCCTTCAGGATAGGGCTCCCTACCCTTCAGGCTAGGGCACCCCTAGGCTTTAGGCTCCCCTAGCCTTCAGGCTAGGGCACCCCTAGGCTTTAGGCTCCCCTAGCCTTCAGGCTAGGGCTCCCCTAGCATTCAGGCTAGGGCACCCCTAGGCTTTAGGCTCCCCTAGCCTTCAGGCTAGGGCACCCCTAGGCTTTAGGCTCCCCTAGCCTTCAGGCTAGGGCACCCCTAGGCTTTAGGCTCCCCTAGCCTTCAGGCTAGGGCACCCCTGGCTTTAGGCTCCCCTAGTCTTCAGGCTAGGGCACCCCTAGGCTTTAGGCTCCCCTAGCCTTCGGGCTAGGGCACCCCTACGCTTTAGGCTCCCCTAGCCTTTAGGCTAGGGCTCCCCTAGCCTTCAGGCTAGGGCACCCCTAGGCTTTAGGCTCCCATAGCCTTGAGGCTAGTGCACCCCTAGGCTTTAGGCTACTCTAGCCTTCAGGCTAGGGCTCCCCTAGCCTTCAGGCTAGGGCACCCCTAGGTTTTAGGCTCCCCTAGCCTTCAGGCTAGGGCTCCCCTAGCCTTCAGGCTAGGGTACCCCTAGGCTTTAGGCTCCCCTAGCCTTCAGTCTACGGCTCCCCTAGCCTTCAGGCTAGGGCACCCCTAGGCTTTAGGCACCCCTAGCCTTCAGGCTAGGGCTGCCATAGCCTTCAGGCTAGGGCACCCGTAGTCTTCAGGCTAGGGCACCCCCAGGCTTTAGGCTCCCCTAGCCTTCAGGCTAGGGCACCCCTAGGCTTTAGGCTCCCCTAGCATTCAGGCTAGGGCTCCCCTAGCTTTCAGGCTAGGGCACCCCTAGGCTTTAGTCTCCCCTAGCCTTCAGGCTAGGGCTCCCCTAGCCTTCAGGCTAGGGCACCCCTAGGCTTTAGGCTCTCCTAGCCTTCAGGCTAGGGCTCCCCTAGCCTTCAGGCTAGGGCACCCCTAGGTTTTAGGCTCCCCTAGCCTTCAGGCTAGGGCTCCCCTAGCCTTCAGGCTAGGGCACCCCTAGGCTTTAGGCTACCCTAGCCTTAAGGCTAGGGCTCCCCTAGCCTTCAGGCTAGGGCACCCCTAGGCTTTAGGCTCCCCTAGCCTTCAGGCTAGGGCACCCCTAGGCTTTAGGCTCCCCTAGCCTTCAGGCGAGGGCTCCCCTAGCCTTCAGGATAGGGCACCCCTAGGTTTTGGCTCCCCTAGCCTTCAGGCTAGGGATCCCTAGCCTTCAGGCTAGGGCACCCCTAGGCTTTAGGCTCCCCTAGCCTTCAGGCTAGGGCTCCCCTAGCCTTCAGGCTAGGGCACCCCTAGGCTTTAGGCTCCCCTAGCCTTCAGGTTAGGGCACCCCCAGGCTTTAGGCTCCCCTAGCCTTCAGTCTAGGGCTCCCCTAGCCTTCAGGCTAGGCCACCCCTAGGCTTTAGGCTCCCCTAGCCTTCAGGTTAGGGCTCCCCTAGCCTTCAGGCTAGGGCACCCCTAGGCTTTAGGCTCCCCTAGCCTTCAGTCTAGGGCACCCCTAGGCTTTAGGCTCCCCTAGCCTTCAGGCTAGGGCTCCCATAGCCTTCAGGCTAGGGCACCCCTAGGCTTTAGGCTCCCCTAGCCTTCAGGCTAGGGCTCCCCTAGCCCTCAGGCTAGGGCAAACCTAGGCTTTAGGCTCCCCTAGCCTTCAGGCTAGGGCACCCCTAGGCTTTAGGCTCCCCTAGCCTTCAGGCTAGGGCACCCCTAGGCTTTAGGCTCCCCTAGCCTTCAGGCTAGGGCACCCCTAGGCTTTAGGCTCCCCAAGCTTCAGGCTAGGGCACCCCTAAGCTTTAGGCTCCCCTAGCCTTCAGGCTAGGGCTCCCCTAGCCTTCATGCTAGGGCACCCCTAGTTTTAAGGCTCCCCTAGCCTTCAGGCTAGGGCACCCCTAGGCTTTAGGCTCCCCTAGGCTAAGGCTAGGGCTCCCCTAGCTTTCAGGCTAGAGCACCCTTAGGCTTTAGGCTCCCCTAGCCTTCAGGCTAGGGCTCCCCTAGCCTTCAGGCTAGGGCACCCCTAGGCTTTAGGCTCCCCTAGGCTAAGGCTAGGGCTCCCCTAGCCTTCAGGCTAGAGCACCCCTAGGCTTTAGGCTCCCCTAGCCTTCAGGCTAGGGCACCCCTAGGCTTTAGGCTCCCCTAGGCTAAGGCTAGGGCTCCCCTAGCCTTCAGGCTAGGGCACCCCTATGCTTTAGGCTCTCCTAGCCTTCAGGCTAGGGCACCCCTAGGCTTTAGGCTCCCCTAGCCTTCAGGCTAGGGCTCCCCTAGCCTTCAGGCTATGGCACCCCTAGGCTTTAGGCTTCCCTAGCCTTCAGGCTAGGGCTCCCCTAGCCTTCAGGATAGGGCACCCCTAGGCTTTAGGCTACACTAGCCTTCAGGCTAGGGCTCCCCTAGCCTTCAGGCTAGGGCACCCCTAGGCTTTAGGCTCCCCTAGCCTTCAGGCTAGGGCACCCCTAGGCTTTAGGCTCCACTAGCCTTCAGGCTAGGGCTCCCCTAGCCTTCAGGCTAGGGCTCCCCTAGCCTTCAGGCTAGGGCTCCCCTAGCCTTCAGATTAGGGCACCCCTAGGCTTTAGGCTCCCCTAGCCTTCAGGCTAGGGCTCCCCTAGCCTTCAGGAAAGGGCACCCCTAGGTTTTGGCTCCCCTACCCTTCAGGCTAGGGCACCCCTAGGTTTTAGGCTCCCCTAGCCTCAGGCTAGGCCTCCCCTAGCCTTCAGGCTAGGGCACCCCTAGGCTTTAGGCTCCCCTAGCCTTCAGGCTAGGGCACCCCCAGGCTTTAGGCTCCCCTAGCCTTAAGGCTAGGACTCCCCTAGCCTTCAGGCTAGGCCACTGCGAGGCTTTAGGCTCCCCTAGCCTTCAGGCTAGGGCTCCCCTAGCCTTCAGGCTAGGTCACCCCTAGGCTTTAGGCTCCCCTAGCCTTCAGGCTAGGGATCCCCTAGCCTTCAGGCTAGGGCACGCCTAGGCTTTAGGCTCCCCTAGCCTTCAGGCTAGGGCACCCCTAGGCTTTAGGCTCCCCTAGCCTTCAGGCTAGGGCACCCCTAGGCTTTAGGGTCCCCTAGCCTTCAGGCTAGGGCACCCCTAGGCTTTAAGCTCCCCTAGCCTTCAGGCTAGGGCTCCCCTAGCCTTCAGGCTAGGGCACCCCTAGGCTTTAGGCTCCCCTAGCCTTCAGGCTAGGGCATCCCTAGGCTTTAGGCTCCCCTAGCCTTCAGGCTAGGGCACCCCTAGGCTTTAGGCTCCCCTAGCCTTCAGGCTAGGGCACCCCTAGGCTTTAGGCTCCCCTAGCCTTCAGGCTAGGGCTCCCCTAGCCTTCAGGGTAGGGCACCCCTAGGCTTTAGGCTCCCCTAGCCTTCAGGCTAGGGCTCCCCTAGCCTTCATGCTAGGGCACCCCTAGTTTTAGGCTCCCCTAGCCTTCAGGCTAGGGCGCCCCTAGCCTTCAAAATAGGGCACCCCTAGGCTTTAGGCTCCCCTAGGCTAAGGCTAGGGCTCCCCTAGCCTTCAGGCTAGAGCACCCCTAGGCTTTAGGCTCCCCTAGGCTAAGGCTAGGGCTCCCCTAGCCTTAAGGCTAGGGCACCCCTAGGCTTTAGGCTCCCCTAGCCTTCAGGCTAGGGCTCCCCTACCCTTCAGGCTAGGGCACCCCTAGGCTTTAGGCTCCCCTAGGCTAAGGCTAGGGCTCCCCTAGCCTTCAGGCTAGGGCACCCCTAGGCTTTAGGCTCCCCTAGCCTTCAGGCTAGGGCTCCCCTAGCCTTCAGGCTAGGGCACCCCTAGGCTTTAGGCTCCCCTTGGCTACGGTTAGGGCTCCCCTAGCCTTCAGGCTAGGGCACCCCTAGGCTTTAGGCTCCCCTAGCCTTCAGGCTAAAGCACCCCTAGGCTTTAGGCTCCCTAGGCTAAGGCTAGGGCTGCCCTAGCCTTCAGGCTAAGGCACCCCTAGGCTTTAGGCTCCCCTAGCCTTCAGGCTAGGGCACCCATAGGCTTTAGGCTCCCCTAGGCTAAGGCTAGGGCTCCCCTAGCCTTCAGGCTAGGGCACCCCTAGGCTTTAGGCTCCTCTAGCCTTCAGGCTAGGGCACCCCTAGGCTTTAGGCTCCCCTAGGCTAATGCTTGGGCTCCCCTAGCCTTCAGGCTAGGGCACCCCTAGGCTTTAGGCTCCCCTAGCCTTCAGGCTAGGGCTCCCCTAGCCTTCAGGCTAGGGCACCCCTAGGCTTTAGGCTCCCCTAGGCTAAGGCTAGGGCTCCCCTAGCCTTCAGGCTAGGGCACCCCTAGGCTTTAGGCTCCCCTAGCCTTCAGGCTAGGGCTCCCCTAGCCTTCAGGCTAGGGCACCCCTATGCTTTAGGCTCCCCTAGGCTAAGGCTAGGGCTCCCCAGCCTTCAGGCTAGGGCACCCCTAGGCTTTAGGCTACCCTAGCCTTCAGGCTAGGGCACCCCTAGGCTTTAGGCTCCCCTAGGCTAAGGCTAAGGCACCCCTAGCCTTCAGGCTAGGGCACCCCTAGGCTTTAGGCTCCCCTAGCCTTCAGGCTAGGGCTCCCCTAGCCTTCAGGCTAGGGCACCCCTAGGCTTTATCTCCCCTAGGCTAAGGCTAGGGCTCCCCTAGGCTTCAGTCTAGGGCACCCCTAGATTTTAGGCTCCCCTAGCCTTCAGGCTAGGGCTCCCCTAGCCTTCAGGCTAGGGCACCCCTAGGCTTCAGGCTACCCTAGGCTAAGGCTAGGGCTCCCCTAGCCTTCAGGCTAGGGTACCCATAGGCTTTAGGCTACCCTAGCCTTCAGGCTAGGGCTCACCTAACCTTCAGGCTAGGGCACCCCTAGGCTTTAGGCTCCCCTAGGCTAAGGCTAGGGCTCCTCTAGCCTTCAGGCTAGGGCACCCCTAGGCTTTTGGCTCCCCTAGCCTTCAGGCTAGGGCTCCCCTAGCCTTCAGGCTAGGGCACCCTAGGCTTTAGGCTCCCCTAGGCTAAGGCTAGGGCTCTCCTAGCCTTCAGGCTAGGGCACCTCTAGGCTTTAGGATCCCCTAGCCTTCAGGCTAGGGCACCCCTAGGCTTTAGGCTCCCCTAGGCTAAGGCTAGGGCTCCCCTAGCCTTCAGGCTAGGGCAACCCTAGGCTTTAGGCTCCCCTAGCCTTCAGGCTAGGGCACCCCTAGGCTTTAGGCTCCCCTAGGCTAAGGCTAGGGCTCCCCTAGCATTCAGGCTAGGGTACCCCTAGGGTTTAGGCTCCCCTAGCCTTCAGGCTAGGGCTCCCCTAGCCTTCAGGATAGCGCACCCCTAGGCTTTAGGCTCCCCTAGGCTAAGGCTAGGGCTCCCCTAGCCTTCAGGCTAGGGCAACCCTAGGCTTTAGGCTCCCCTAGCCTTCAGGCTAGGGCACCCCTAATCTTTAGTCTCCCTTAGGCTAAGGATAGGCCTCCCTTAGCCTTCAGGCTAGGGCACCCCTAGGCTTTAAGCTCCCCTAGGCTAAGGATAGGGCTCCCCTAGCCTTCAGGCTAGGGCATCCCTAGCCTTTAGGCTCCCCTAGCCTTCAGGCTAGGGCACCCCTAGGCTTTAAGCTCCCCTAGCCTTCAGGCTAGGGCACCCCTAGGCTTTAGGCTCCCCTAGCCTTCAGGCTAGGGCTCCCCTAGCCTTCAGGCTAGGGCACCCCTAGGCTTTAGTCTCCCCTAGCCTTCAGGCTAGGCCACCCCTAGTCTTTAGGCTCCCCTAGCCTTCAGGCTAGGGCTCCCCTAGTCTTCAGGCTAGGGCACCCCTAGGCTTTAAGCTCCCCTAGCCTTCAGGCTAGGGCACCCCTAGGCTTTAGGCTCCGCTAGCCTTCAGGCTAGGGCACCCCTAGGCTTTAGGCTCCCCTAGCCTTCAGGCTAGGGCACCCCTTGGCTTTAGGCTCCCCTAGCCTTCAGGCTAGGGCACCCCTAGGCTTTAGGCTCCCCTAGCCTTCAGGCTAGGGCAACCCTAGGCTTTAGGCTCCCCTACCCTTCAGGCTAGGGCTCCCCTAGCCTCAGGCTAGGGCACCCCTAGGCTTTAGGCTCCCCTAGGCTAAGGCTAGGGCTCCCGTAGCCTTCAGGCTAGGGCACCCCTAGGCTTTAGGCTACCCTAGCCTTCAGGCTAGGGCACCCCTAGGTTTTAGGCTCCCCTAGGCTAAGGCTAGGGCTCCCCTAGCCTTCAGGCTAGGGCACCCCTAGGCTTTAGGCTCCCCTAGCCTTCAGGCTAGGGCACCCCTAGGCTTTAGCTGCCCTCGGCTAAGGCTAGGGCTCCCCTAGGCTTCAGGCTAGGGCACCCCTAGGCTTTTGGCTCCCCTAGCCTTCAGGCTAGGGCTCCCCTAGCCTTCAGGCTAGGGCACCCCTAGGCTTTAGGCTCCCATAGGCTAAGGCTAGGGCTCCCCTAGCCTTCAGGCTAGGGCATCCCTAGCCTTTAGGCTCCCCTAGCCTTCAGGCTAGGGCTCCCTTAGCCTTCAGGCTAGGGCACCCCTAGTCTTTAGGCTCCCCTAGCCTTCAGGCTACGGCACCCCTAGGCTTTAGGCTCCCCTAGCCTTCAGGCTAGGGTACCCCTAGGCTTTAGGCTCCCAGAGCCTTCAGGCTAGGGCACCCCTATGCTTTAGGCTCCCATAGCCTTCAGGCTAGGGCTCCCCTAGCCTTCAGGCTAGGGCACCCCTAGCCTTCAGGCTAGGGCACCCCTAGGCTTTAGGCTCCCCTAGCCTTCAGGCTAGGGCTCCCCTAGCCTTCAGGCTAGGGCACACCTAGGCTTTAGGCTCCCCTAGCCTTCAGGCTAGGGCACCCCTAGGCTTTAGGCTCCCCTAGCCTTCAGGCTAGGGCTCCCCTAGCCTTCAGGCTATGGCACCCCTAGGCTTTAGGCTCCCCTAGCCTTCAGGCTAGGGCTACCCTAGCCTTCAGGATAGGGCACCCCTAGGCTTTAGGCTACACTAGCCTTCAGGCTAGGGCTCCCCTCGCCTTCAGGGTAGGGCACCCCTAGGCTTTAGGCTCCCCTAGCCTTCAGGCTAGGGCACCCCTAGGCTTTAGGCTCCACTAGCCTTCAGGCTAGGGCTTCCCTAGCCTTCAGGCTAGGGCTCCCCTAGCCTTCAGGTTAGGGCACCCCTAGGCTTTAGGCTCCCCTAGCCTTCAGGCTAGGGCTCCCCTAGCCTTCAGGCAAGGGCACCCCTAGGTTTTGGCTCCCCTAACCTTCAGGCTAGGGCTCCCCTAGCCTTCAGGCTAGGGCACCCCCAGGCTTTAGGCTCCCCTAGCCTTCAGGCTAGGACTCCCCTAGCCTTCAGGCTAGGCCACCGCGAGGCTTTAGGCTCCCCTAGCCTTCACGCTAGGGCTCCCCTAGCCTTCAGGCTAGGGCACCCCTAGGCTTTAGGCTCCCCTAGCCTTCAGGCTAGGGCTCCCCTAGCCTTCAGGCTAGGCACCCCTAGGCTTTAGGCTCCTCTATCCTTCAGGCTAGGGCACCCCTAGGCTTTAGGCTCCCCTAGCCTTCAGGCTAGGGCTCCCATAGCCTTCAGGCTGGGGCACCCCTAGGCTTTAGGCTTCCCTAGCCTTCAGGCTAGGGCTCCCCTAGCCTTCAGGCTAGGGCACGCCTAGGCTTTAGGCTCCCCTAGCCTTCAGGCTAGGGCACCCCTAGGCTTTAGGCTCCCCTAGCCTTCAGGCTAGGGCACACCTAGGCTTTAGGCTCCCCTAGCCTTCAAGCTAGGGCACCCCTAGGCTTTAGGCTCCCCTAGCCTTCAGGCTAGGGCTCCCCTAGCCTTCAGGCTAGGGCACCCCTAGGCTTTAGGCTCCCCTAGCCTTCAGGATAGGGCATCCCTAGGCTTTAGGCTCCCCTAGCCTTCAGGCTAGGGCTCACCTAGCCTTAAGGCTAGGGCACCCCTAGGCTTTAGGCTCCCCTAGCCTTCAGGCTAGGGCTCCCCTAGCCTTCAGGCTAGGGCATCCCTAGGCTTTAGGCTCCCCTAGCCTTCAGGCTAGGGCACCCCTAGGCTTTAGGCTCCCCTAGCCTTCAGGCTAGGGCACCCCAAGGCTTTAGGCTCCCCTAGCCTTCAGGCTAGGGCTCCCCTAGCCTTCAGGCTAGGGCACCCCTAGGCTTTAGGCTCCCCTAGCCTTCAGGCTAGGGCTCCCCTAGCCTTCATGCTAGGGCACCCCTAGTTTTAGGCTCCCCTAGCCTTCAGGCTAGGGCGCCCCTAGCCTTCAGGCTAGGGCACCCCTAGGCTTTAGGCTCCCCTAGGCTAAGGCTAGGGCTCCCCTAGCCTTCAGGCTAGAGCACCCCTAGGCTTTAGGCTCGCCTAGCCTTCAGACTAGGGCTCCCCTAGCTTTCAGGCTAGGGCTCCCCTAGCCTTCAGGCTAGGGCACCCCTAGGCTTTAGGCTCCCCTAGCCTTCAGGCTAGGGCACCCCTAGGCTTTAGGCTCCCCTAGGCTAAGGCTAGGGCTCCCCTAGCCTTCAGGCTAGGGCACCCCTAGGCTTTAGGCTCCCCTAGCCTTCAGGCTAGGGCTCCCCTAGCCTTCAGCCTAGGGCACCCCTAGGCTTTAGGCTCCCCTAGCCTAAAGTTGGGGCTACCTAGCCTTCAGGCTAGGGCACCCCTAGGCTTTAGGTTCCCCTAGCCTTCAGGCTAAAGCACCCCTAGGCTTTAGGCTCCCCTAGGCTAAGGCTAGGGCTCCCCTAGCCTTCAGGCTAGGGCACCCCTAGGCTTTATGCTCCCCTAGCCTTCAGGCTAGGGCACCCCTAGGCATTAGGCTCCCCTAGGCTAAGGCTAGGGCTACCCTAGCCTTCAGGCTAGGGCACCCCTAGGCTTTAGGCTCCCCTAGCCTTCAGGCTAGGGCTTCCCTAGCCTTCAGGCTAGGGCACCCCTAGACTTTAGGCTCCCCTTGGCTAAGGTTAGGGCTCCCCTAGCCTTCAGGCTAGGGCACCCCTAGGCTTTAGGCTCAGCTAGCCTTCAGGCTAAAGCACCCCTAGGCTTTAGGGTCCCCTAGGCTAAGGCTAGGGCTCCCCTAGCCTTCAGGCTAGGGCACCCCTAGGCTTTAGGCTCCCCTAGGCTAAGGCTAGGGCTCCCATAGCCTTCAGGCTAGGGCACCCCTAGGCTTTAGGCTCCCCTAGCCTTCGACTAGGGCTCCCCTAGCCTTCAGGCTAGGGCACCCCTAGGCTTTAGGCTCCCCTAGGCTAAGGCTAGGGCTCCCCTAGCCTTCAGGCTAGGGCACCCCTAGGCTTTAGGCTCCCCTAGCCTTCAGGCTAGGGCTCCCCTAGCCTTCAGGCTAGGGCACCCCTAGGCTTTATGCTGCCCTAGGCTAAGGCTAGGGCTCCCCTAGCCTTCAGGCTAGGGCTCCCCTAGCCTTCAGGCTAGGGCACCCCTAGGCTTTAGGCTATCCTAGCCTTCAGGCTAGGGCACCCCTATGCTTTAGGCTCCCCTAGGCTAAGGCTAGGGCTCCCCTAGCCTTCAGGCTAGGGCACCCCTAGGCTTTAGGCTACCCTAGCCTTCAGGCTAGGGCACCCCTAGGTTTTAGGCTCCCCTAGGCTAAGGCTAAGGCTCCCCTAGCCTTCAGGCTAGGGCACCCCTAGGCTTTAGGCTCCCCTAGCCTTCAGGCTAGGGCTCCCCTAGCCTTCAGGCTAGGGCACCCCTAGGCTTTAGCTCCCCTAGGCTAAGGCTAGGGGTCCCCTAGGCTTCAGTCTAGGGCACCCCTAGATTTTAGGCTCCCCTAGCCTTCAGGCTAGGGCTCCCCTAGCCTTCATGCTATGGCACCCCTAGGCTTTAGGCTCCCCTAGCCTTCAGGGTAGGGCTCCCCTAGCCTTCAGGCTAGGGCACCCCTAGGCTTTAGGCTCCCCTAGGCTAAGGCTAGGGCTCCCCTAGCCTTCAGGCTAGGGCACCCCTAGGCTTTAGGCTCCCCTAGCCTTCAGGCTAGGGCAACCTTAGGCTTTAGGCTCCCCTAGCCTTCAGGCTAGGGCACCCCTAGGCTTTAGGCTCCCCTAGCCTTCAGGCTAGGGCTCCCCTAGCCTTCAGGCTAGGGCACCCCTAGGCTTTAGGCTCCCCTAGGCTAAGGCTAGGGCTCCCCTAGCCTTCAGGCTAGGGCACCCCTAGGCTTTAGGCTCCCCTAGCCTTCAGGCTAGGGCACCCCTATGCTTTAGGCTCACCTAGGCTAAGGCTAGGGCTCTCCTAGCCTTCAGGCTAGGGCACCCCTAGGCTTTAGGATCCCCTAGCCTTCAGGGTAGGGAACCCCTAGGCTTTAGGCTCCCCTAGGCTAAGGCTAGGGCTCCCAGAGCCTTCAGGCTAGGGCACCCCTAGGTTTTAGGCTCCCCTAGCCTTCAGGCTAGGGCACTCCTAGGCTTTAGGCTCCCCTAGGCTAAGGCTAGGGCTCCCCTAGCCTTCAGGCTAGCGCACCCCTAGGCTTTAGGCTCCCCTAGGCTAAGGCTAGGGCTCCCCTAGCCTTCAGGCTAGGGCACCCCTAGGCTTTAGGCTCCCCTAGGCTAAGGCTAGGGCTCCCTTAGCCTTCAGGCTAGGGCATCCCTAGCCTTTAGGCTCCCCTAGCCTTCAGGCTAGGGCACCCCTAGGCTTTAAGCTCACCTAGCCTTCAGGCTAGGGCACCCCTAGGCTTTGGCTCCCCTAGCCTTCAGGCTAGGGCTCCCCTAGCCTTCAGGCTAGGGCACCCCTAGGCTTTAGGCTCCCCTAGCCTTCAGGCTAGGGCACCCCTAGTCTTTAGGCTCCCCTAGCCTTCAGGCTAGGGCTCCCCTAGCCTTCAGGCTAGGGCACCCCTAGGCTTTGAGCTCCCCTAGCCTTCAGGCTAGGGCACCCCTAGGCTTTAGGCTCCCCTAGCCTTCAGGCTAGGGCTCCCCTAGCCTTCAGGCTAGGGCACCCCTAGGCTTTAGGCTCCCCTAGCCTTCAGGCTAGGGCACCCCTAGGCTTTAGGCTCCCCTAGCCTTCAGGCTAGGGCACCCCTAGGCTTTAGGCTCCCCTAGCCTTCAGGCTAGGGCAACCCTAGGCTTTAGGCTCCCCTACCCTTCAGGCTAGGGCTCCCCTAGCCTTCAGGCTAGGGCACCCCTAGGCTTTAGGCTCCCCTAGGCTAAGGCTAGGGCTCCCGTAGCTTTCAGGCTAGGGCACCCCTAGGCTTTAGGCTACCCTAGCGTTCAGGCTAGGCCACCCCTAGGCTTTAGGCTCCCCTAGGCTAAGGCTAGGGCTCCCCTAGCCTTCAGGCTAGGGCACCCCAAGGCTTTAGGCTCCCCTAGCCTTCAGGCTAGGGCTCCCCTAGCCTTCAGGCTAGGGCACCCCTAGGCTTTAGGCTCCCCTCGGCTAAGGCTAGGGCTCCCCTAGGCTTCAGGCTAGGGCATCCCTAGGCTTTAGGCTCCCCTAGCCTTCATGCTAGGGCTTCCCTAGCCTTCAGGCTAGGGCACCCCTAGGCTTTAGGCTCCCATAGGCTAAGGCTAGGGCTCCCCTAGCCTTCAGGCTAGGGCATCCCTAGCCTTTAGGCTCCCCTAGCCTTCAGGCTAGGGCTCCCTTAGCCTTCAGGCTAGGGCACCCCTAGTCTTTAGGCTCCCCTAGCCTTCAGGCTAGGGCTCCCCTAGCCTTCAGGCTAGGGCACCCCTAGGCTTTAAGCTCCCCTAGCCTTCAGGCTAGGGCACCCCTAGGCTTTAGGCTCCCCTAGCCTTCAGGCTAGGGCACCCCTAGTCTTTAGGCTCCCCTAGCCTTCAGGCTAGGGCTCCCCTAGCCTTCAGGCTAGGGCTCCCCTAGCCTTCAGGCTAGGGCACCCCTAGGCTTTAAGCTCCCCTAGCCATCAGGCTAGGGCACCCCTAGGCTTTAGGCTCCCCTAGCCTTAAGGCTAGGGCACCCCTAGGGTTAGGCTCCCCTAGCCTTCAGGCTAGGGCACCCCTAGGCTTTAGGCTCCCCTAGCCTTCAGGCTAGGGCTCCCCTAGCCTTCAGGCTAGGGCACCCCTAGGCTTTAGGCTCCCCTAGCCTTCAGGCTAGGGCAACACTAGGCTTTAGGCTCCCCTACACTTTAGGCTAGGGCTCCCCTAGACTTTAGGCTAGGGCACCCCGGGGCTTTAGGCTCCCCTAGGCTAAGGCTAGGGCTCCCCTAGCCTTCAGGCTAGGGCACCCCTAGGTTTTAGCTACCCTAGCCTTCAGGCTAGGGCACCCCTAGGCTTTAGGCTCCCCTAGGCTAAGGCTAGGGCTCCCCTAGCCTTCAGGCTAGGGCACCCCTAGGCTTTAGGCTCCCCTAGCCTTCAGGCTAGGGTTCCCCTAGGCTTTAGCTCCCCTAGGCTAAGGCTAGGGCTCCCCTAGGCTTCAGGATAGGGCACCCCTAGGCTTTAGGCTCCCCTAGCCTTCAGGCTAGGGCTCCCCTAGCTTCAGGCTAGTGCACCCCTAGGCTTTAGGCTCCCCTAGCCTTCAGGCTAGGGCACCCGTAGGCTTTAGGCTCCCCTAGGCTAAGGCTAGGTCTCCCCTAGCCTTCAGGCTAGGGCACCCCTAGGCTTTAGGCTCCACTAGCCTTCAGGCTAGGGCACCCCTAGGATTTAGGCTCCCCTAGGCTAAGGCTAGGGCTCCACTAGCCTCAGCGAAGGGCACCTCTAGGCTTTAGGCTTCCCTAGCCTTCAGGCTAGGGCTCCCCTAGCCTTCAAGCTAGTGCACCCCTAGGCTTTAGGCTCCCCTAGGCTAAGGCTAGGGCTCCCCTAGCCTTCAGGCTAGGGCATCCCTATCTTTAGGTTCCCCTAGCCTTCAGGCTAGGGCACCCCTAGTCTTTAGGCTACCCTAGCCTTCAGGTTAGGGCTCCCCTAGCCTTCAGGTTAGGGCACCCCTAGGCTTTAGGCTCCCCTAGCCTTCAGGCTAGGGCTCCCCTAGCCTTCAGTCTAGGGCACCCATCCCTTCAGGCTAGGGCTCCCCTAGCCTTCAGGCAAGGGCACCCCTAGGTTTGGCTCCCCTAACCTTCAGGCTAGGGCTCCCCTAGCCTTCAGGCTAGGGCACCCCTAGGCTTTAGGCTCCCCTAGCCTCAGGTTAGGGCCCCCCTAGCCTTCAGGCTAGGGCACCCCTAGGCTTTAGGATCCCCTAGCCTTCAGGCTAGGGCAACCCCAGGCCTTAGGCTCCCCTAGCCTTCAGGCTAGGACTCCCCTAGCCTTCAGGCTAGGCCACCGCGAGGCTTTAGGCTCCCCTAGCCTTCAGGCTAGGGCACCCCTAGGCTATAGGCTCCCCTAGCCTTCAGGTTAGGGCTCCCCTAGCCTTCAGGCTAGGGCTCCCCTAGCCTTCAGGCTAGGCACCCCTAGGCTTTAGGCTCCCCTATCCTTCAGGCTAGGGCACCCCTAGGCTTTAGGCTCCCCTAGCCTTCAGGCTAGGGCTCCCATAGCCTTCAGGCTAGGGCACCCCTAGGCTTTAGGCTCCCCTAGCCTTCAGGTTAGGGCTCCCCTAGCCTTCAGGCTAGGGCACGCCTAGGCTTTAGGCTCCCCTAGCCTTCAGGCTAGGGCACCCCTAGGCTTTAGGCTCCCCTAGCCTTCAGGCTAGGGCACCCCTAGGCTTTAGGCTCCCCTAGCCTTCAGGCTAGGGCACCCCTAGGCTTTAGGCTCCCCTAGCCTTCAGGCTAGGGCTCCCCTAGCCTTCAGGCTAGGGCACCCCTAGGCTTTAGGCTCCCCTAGCCTTCAGGCTAGGGCTCCCCTAGCCTTCAGGCTAGGGCACCCCTAGGCTTTAGGCTCCCCTAGCCTTCAGGATAGGGCATCCCTAAGCTTTAGGCTCCCCTAGCCTTCAGGCTAGGGCTCACCTAGCCTTAAGGCTAGGGCACCCCTAGGCTTTAGGCTCCCCTAGCCTTCAGGCTAGGGCTCCCCTAGCCTTCAGGCTAGGGCATCCCTAGGCTTTAGGCTCCCCTAGCCTTCAGGCTAGGGCACCTCTAGGCTTTAGGCTCCCCTAGCCTTCAGGCTAGGGCACCCCAAGGCTTTAGGCTCCCCTAGCCTTCAGGCTAGGGCTCCCCTAGCCTTCAGGCTAGGGCACCCCTAGGCTTTAGGCTCCCCTAGCCTTCAGGCTAGGGCTCCCCTAGCCTTCAGGCTAGGGCACCCCTAGTTTTAGGCTCCCCTAGCCTTCAGGCTAGGGCGCCCCTAGCCTTCAGGCTAGGGCACCCCTAGGCTTTAGGCTCCCCTAGGCTAAGGCTAGGGCTCCCCTAGCCTTCAGGCTAGAGCACCCCTAGGCTTTAGGCTCGCCTAGCCTTCAGACTAGGGCTCCCCTAGCTTTCAGGCTAGGGCTCCCCTAGCCTTCAGGCTAGGGCACCCCTAGGCTTTAGGCTCCCCTAGCCTTCAGGCTAGGGCACCCCTAGGCTTTAGGCTCCCCTAGGCTAAGGCTAGGGCTCCCCTAGCCTTCAGGCTAGGGCACCCCTAGGCTTTAGGCTCCCCTAGCCTTCAGGCTAGGGCTCCCCTAGCCTTCAGCCTAGGGCACCCCTAGGATTTAGGCTCCCCTAGGCTAAAGTTGGGGCTCCCTAGCCTTCAGGCTAGGGCACCCCTAGGCTTTAGGTTCCCGTAGCCTTCAGGCTAAAGCACCCCTAGGCTTTAGGCTCCCCTAGGCTAAGGCTAGGGCTCCCCTAGCCTTCAGGCTAGGGCACCCCTAGGCTTTATGCTCCCCTAGCCTTCAGGCTAGGGCACCCCTAGGCATTAGGCTCCCCTAGGCTAAGGCTAGGGCTACCCTAGCCTTCAGGCTAGGGCACCCCTAGGCTTTAGGCTCCCCTAGCCTTCAGGCTAGGGCTTCCCTAGCCTTCAGGCTAGGGCACCCCTAGACTTTAGGCTCCCCTTGGCTAAGGTTAGGGCTCCCCTAGCCTTCAGGCTAGGGCACCCCTAGGCTTTAGGCTCCCCTAGCCTTCAGGCTAAAGCACCCCTAGGCTTTAGGCTCCCCTAGGCTAAGGCTAGGGCTCCCCTAGCCTTCAGGCTAGGGCACCCCTAGGCTTTAGGCTCCCCTAGGCTAAGGCTAGGGCTCCCATAGCCTTCAGGCTAGGGCACCCCTAGGCTTTAGGCTCCCCTAGCCTTCGACTAGGGCTCCCCTAGCCTTCAGGCTAGGGCACCCCTAGGCTTTAGGCTCCCCTAGGCTAAGGCTAGGGCTCCCCTAGCCTTGAGGCTAGGGCACCCCTAGGCTTTAGGCTCCCCTAGCCTTCAGGCTAGGGCACCCCTAGGCTTTATGCTGCCCTAGGCTAAGGCTAGGGCTCCCCTAGCCTTCAGGCTAGGGCTCCCCTAGCCTTCAGGCTAGGGCACCCCTAGGCTTTAGGCTATCCTAGCCTTCAGGCTAGGGCACCCCTATGCTTTAGGCTCCCCTAGGCTAAGGCTAGGGCTCCCCTAGCCTTCAGGCTAGGGCACCCCTAGGTTTTAGGCTCCCCTAGGCTAAGGCTAAGGCTCCCCTAGACTTCAGGCTAGGGCACCCCTAGGCTTTAGGCTCCCCTAGCCTTCAGGCTAGGGCTCCCCTAGCCTTCAGGCTAGGGCACCCCTAGGCTTTAGCTCCCCTAGGCTAAGGCTAGGGGTCCCCTAGGCTTCAGTCTAGGGCACCCCTAGATTTTAGGCTCCCCTAGCCTTCAGGCTAGGGCTCCCCTAGCCTTCATGCTAGGGCACCCCTAGGCTTTAGGCTCCCCTAGGCTAAGGCTAAGGCTCCCCTAGCCTTCAGGCTAGGGCACCCCTAGGCTTTAGGCTCCCCTAGCCTTCAGGCTAGGGCTCCCCTAGCCTTCAGGCTAGGGCACCCCTAGGCTTTAGGCTCCCCTAGGCTAAGGCTAGGGCTCCCCTAGCCTTCAGGCTAGGGCACCCCTAGGCTTTAGGCTCCCCTAGCCTTCAGGCTAGGGCACCCCTATGCTTTAGGCTCCCCTAGGCTAAGGCTAGGGCTCTCCTAGCCTTCAGGCTAGGGCACCCCTAGGCTTTAGGATCCCCTAGCCTTCAGGGTAGGGCACCCCTAGGCTTTAGGCTCCCCTAGGCTAAGGCTAGGGCTCCCAGAGCCTTCAGGCTAGGGCACCCCTAGGCTTTAGGCTCCCATAGCCTTCAGGCTAGGGCACCCCTAGGCTTTAGGCTCCCCTAGGCTAAGGCTAGGGCTCCCCTAGCCTTCAGGCTAGCGCAACCCTAGGCTTTAGGCTCCCCTAGGCTAAGGCTAGGGCTCCCCTAGCCTTCAGGCTAAGGCATCCCTAGGCTTTAGGCTCCCCTAGGCTAAGGCTAGGGCTCCCTTAGCCTTCAGGCTAGGGCATCCCTAGCCTTTAGGCTCCCCTAGCCTTCAGGCTAGGGCACCCCTAGGCTTTAAGCTCCCCTAGCCTTCAGGCTAGGGCACCCCTAGGCTTTGGCTCCCCTAGCCTTCAGGCTAGGGCTCCCCTAGCCTTCAGGCTAGGGCACCCCTAGGCTTTAGGCTCCCCTAGCCTTCAGGCTAGGGCACCCCTAGTCTTTAGGCTCCCCTAGCCTTCAGGCTAGGGCTCCCCTAGCCTTCAGGCTAGGGCACCCCTAGGCTTTGAGCTCCCCTAGCCTTCAGGCTAGGGCACCCCTAGGCTTTAGGCTCCCCTAGCCTTCAGGCTAGGGCTCCCCTAGCCTTCAGGCTAGGGCACCCCTAGGCTTTAGGCTCCCCTAGCCTTCAGGCTAGGGCACCCCTAGCCTTTAGGCTCCCCTAGCCTTCAGGCTAGGGCACCCCTAGGCTTTAGGCTCCCCTAGGCTAAGGCTAGGGCTCCCCTATGCTTTAGGCTCCCCTAGGCTAAGGCTAGGGCTCTCCTAGCCTTCAGGCTAGGGCACCCCTAGGCTTTAGGATCCCCTAGCCTTCAGGGTAGGGCACCCCTAGGCTTTAGGCTCCCCTAGGCTAAGGCTAGGGCTCCCAGAGCCTTCAGGCTAGGGCACCCCTAGGTTTTAGGCTCCCCTAGCCTTCAGGCTAGGGCACCCCTAGGCTTTAGGCTCCCCTAGGCTAAGGCTAGGGCTCCCCTAGCCTTCAGGCTAGCGCACCCCTAGTCTTTAGGCTCCCCTAGGCTAAGGCTAGGGCTCCCCTAGCCTTCAGGCTAGGGCACCCCTAGGCTTTAGGCTCCCCTAGGCTAAGGCTAGGGCTCCCTTAGCCTTCAGGCTAGGGCATCCCTAGCCTTTAGGCTCCCCTAGCCTTCAGGCTAGGGCACCCCTATGCTTTAAGCTCCCCTAGCCTTCAGGCTAGGGCACCCCTAGGCTTTGGCTCCCCTAGCCTTCAGGCTAGGGCTCCCCTAGCCTTCAGGCTAGGGCACCCCTAGGCTTTAGGCTCCCCTAGCCTTCAGGCTAGGGCACCCCTAGGCTTTAGGCTCCCCTAGCCTTCAGGCTAGGGCTCCCCTAGCCTTCAGGCTAGGGCACCCCTAGGCTTTGAGCTCCCCTAGCCTTCAGGCTAGGGCACCCCTAGGCTTTAGGCTCCCCTAGCCTTCAGGCTAGGGCTCCCCTAGCCTTCAGGCTAGGGCACCCCTAGGCTTTAGGCTCCCCTAGCCTTCAGGCTAGGGCACCCCTAGGCTTTAGGCTCCCCTAGCCTTCAGGCTAGGGCACCCCTAGGCTTTAGGCTCCCCTAGCCTTCAGGCTAGGGCAACCCTAGGCTTTAGGCTCCCCTACCTTTCAGGCTAGGCCTCCCCTAGCCTTCAGGCTAGGGCACCCCTAGGCTTTAGGTTCCCCTAGGCTAAGGCGAGGGCTCCCGTAGCTTTCAGGCTAGGGCACCCCTAGGCTTTAGGCTACCCTAGCGTTCAGGCTAGGCCACCCCTAGGCTTTAGGCTCCCCTAGGCTAAGGCTAGGGCTCCCCTAGCCTTCAGGCTAGGGCACCCCTAGGCTTTAGGCTCCCCTAGCCTTCAGGCTAGGGCTCCCCTAGCCTTCAGGGTAGGGCACCCCTAGGCTTTAGGCTCCCCTCGGCTAAGGCTAGGGCTCCCCTAGGCTTCAGGCTAGGGCATCCCTAGGCTTTAGGCTCCCCTAGCCTTCAGGCTAGGGCTCCCCTAGCCTTCAGGCTAGGGCACCCCTAGGCTTTAGGCTCCCATAGGCTAAGGCTAGGGCTCCCCTAGCCTTCAGGCTAGGGCATCCCTAGCCTTTAGGCTCCCCTAGCCTTCAGGCTAGGGCTCCCTTAGCCTTCAGGCTAGGGCACCCCTAGTCTTTAGGCTCCCCTAGCCTTCAGGCTAGGGCTCCCCTAGCCTTCAGGCTAGGGCACCCCTAGGCTTTAAGCTCCCCTAGCCTTCAGGCTAGGGCACCCCTAGGCTTTAGGCTCCCCTTGCCTTCAGGCTAGGGCACCCCTAGTCTTTAGGCTCCCCTAGCCTTCAGGCTAGGGCTCCCCTAGCCTTCAGGCTAGGGCACCCCTAGGCTTTAAGCTCCCCTAGCCATCAGGCTAGGGCACCCCTAGGCTTTAGGCTCCCCTAGCCTTCAGGCTAGGGCACCCCTAGGGTTAGGCTCCCCTAGCCTTCAGGCTAGGGCACCCCTAGGCTTTAGGCTCCCCTAGCCTTCAGGCTAGGGCTCCCCTAGCCTTCAGGCTAGGGCACCCCTAGGCTTTAGGCTCCCCTAGCCTTCAGGCTAGGGCAACACTAGGCTTTAGGCTCCCCTACACTTTAGGCTAGGGCTCCCCTAGACTTTAGGCTAGGGCACCCCGGGGCTTTAGGCTCCCCTAGGCTAAGGCTAGGGCTCCCCTAGCCTTCAGGCTAGGGCACCCCTAGGCTTTAGCTACCCTAGCCTTCAGGCTAGGGCACCCCTAGGCTTTAGGCTCCCCTAGGCTAAGGCTAGGGCTCCCCTAGCCTTCAGGCTAGGGCACCCCTAGGCTTTAGGCTCCCCTAGCCTTCAGGCTAGGGTTCCCCTAGGCTTTAGCTCCCCTAGGCTAAGGCTAGGGCTCCCCTAGGCTTCAGGCTAGGGCACCCCTAGGCTATAGGCTCCCCTAGCCTTCAGGCTAGGGCTCCCCTAGCTTCAGGCTAGTGCACCCCTAGGCTTTAGGCTCCCCTAGCCTTCAGGCTAGGGCACCCGTAGGCTTTAGGCTCTCCTAGGCTAAGGCTAGGTCTCCCCTAGCCTTCAGGCTAGGGCACCCCTAGGCTTTAGGCTCCCCTAGCCTTCAGGCTAGGGCACCCCTAGGATTTAGGCTCCCCTAGGCTAAGGCTAGGGCTCCACTAGCCTCAGCGAAGGGCACCTCTAGGCTTTAGGCTTCCCTAGCCTTCAGGCTAGGGCTCCCCTAGCCTTCAAGCTAGTGCACCCCTAGGCTTTAGGCTCCCCTAGGCTAAGGCTAGGGCTCCCCTAGCCTTCAGGCTAGGGCATCCCTAGCTTTAGGTTCCCCTAGCCTTCAGGCTAGGGCACCCCTAGTCTTTAGGCTCCCCTAGCCTTCAGGTTAGGGCTCCCCTAGCCTTCAGGTTAGAGAACCCCTAGGCTTTAGGCTCCCCTAGCCTTCAGGCTAGGGCTCCCCTAGCCTTCAGTCTAGGGCACCCATAGCCTTCAGGCTAGGGCTCCCCTAGCCTTCAGGCAAGGACACCCCTAGGTTTGGCTCCCCTAACCTTCAGGCTAGGGCTCCCCTAGCCTTCAGGCTAGGGCACCCCTAGGCTTTAGGCTCCCCTAGCCTCAGGCTAGGGCCCCCCTAGCCTTCAGGCTAGGGCACCCCTAGGCTTTAGGATCCCCTAGCCTTCAGGCTAGGGCAACCCCAGGCCTTAGGCTCCCCTAGCCTTCAGGCTAGGACTCTCCTAGCCTTCAGGCTAGGCCACCGCGAGGCTTTAGGCTCCCCTAGCCTTCAGGCTAGGGCACCCCTAGGCTTTAGGCTCCCCTAGCCTTCAGGCTAGGGCTCCCCTAGCCTTCAGGCTAGGGCTCCCCTAGCCTTCAGGCTAGGCACCCCTAGGCTTTAGGCTCCCCTATCCTTCAGGCTAGGGCACCCCTAGGCTTTAGGCTCCCCTAGCCTTCAGGCTAGGGCTCCCATAGCCTTCAGGCTAGGGCACCCCTAGGCTTTAGGCTCCCCTAGCCTTCAGGTTAGGGCTCCCCTAGCCTTCAGGCTAGGGCACGCCTAGGCTTTAGGCTCCCCTAGCCTTCAGGCTAGGGCACCCCTAGGCTTTAGGCTCCCTTAGCCTTCAGGCTAGGGCACCCCTAGGCTTTAGGCTCCCCTAGCCTTCAGGCTAGGGCACCCCTAGGCTTTAGGCTCCCCTAGCCTTCAGGCTAGGGCTCCCCTAGCCTTCAGGCTAGGGCACCCCTAGGCTTTAGGCTCCCCTAGCCTTCAGGATAGGCATCCCTAGGCTTTAGGCTACCCTAGCCTTCAGGCTAGGGCTCACCTAGCCTTCAGGCTAGGGCACCCCTAGGCTTTAGGCTCCCCTAGCCTTCAGGCTAGGGCATCCCTAGGCTTTAGGCTCCCCTAGCCTTCAGGCTAGGGAACCCCTAGGCTTTAGGCTCCCCTAGCCTTCAGGCTAGGGCACCCCTAGGCTTTGGGCTCCCCTAGCCTTCAGGCTAGGGCATCCCTAGGCTTTAGGCTCCCCTAGCCTTCAGGCTAGGGAACCCCTAGGCTTTAGGCTCCCCTAGCCTTCAGGCTAGGGCATCCCTAGGCTTTAGGCTCCCGTAGCCTTCAGGCTAGGGCTCCCCTAGCCTTCATGCTAGGGCACCCCTAGTTTTAGGCTCCCCTAGCCTTCAGGCTAGGGCGCCCCTAGCCTTCAGGCTAGGGCAGCCCTAGGCTTTAGGCTCCCCTAGGCTAAGGCTAGGGCTCCCCTAGCCTTCAGGCTAGAGCACCCCTAGGCTTTAGGCTCGATTAGCCTTCAGGCTAGGGCTCCCCTAGCTTTCAGGCTAGGGCTCCCCTAGCCTTCAGCCTAGGGCACCCCTAGGCTTTAGGCTCCCCTAGGCTAAGGCTAGGGCTCCCCTAGCCTTCAGGCAAGGCACCCCTAGGCTTTAGGCTCCCCTAGCCTTCAGGCAAGGGCTCCCCTAGCATTCAGGCTAGGGCACCCCTAGGCTTTAGGCTCCCCTAGGCTAAGGCTAGGGCTCCCCTAGCCTTCAGGCTAGGGCACCCCTAGGCTTTAGGCTCCCCTAGCCTTCAGGCTAGGGCTCCCCTAGCCTTCAGGCTAGGGCACCCCTAGGCTTTAGGCTCCCCTAGGCTAAAGTTGGGGCACCCTAGCCTTCTGGCTAATGCACCCCTAGGCTTTAGGCTCCCCTAGCCTTCAGGCTAAAGCACTCCTAGGCTTTAAGCTCCCCTAGGCTAAGGCTAGGGCTCCCCTAGCCATCAGGCTAGGGCACCCCTAGGCTTTAGGCTCCCCTAGCCTTCAGGCTAGGGCACCCCTAGGCTTTAGGCTCCCCTAGGCTAAGGCTAGGGCTACCCTAGCCTTCAGGCTAGGGCACCCCTAGGCTTTAGGCTCCCCTAGCCTTCAGGCTAGGGCTCCCCTAGCCTTCAGGCTAGGGCACCCCTAGGCTTTAGGCTCCCCTTGGCTAAGGTTAGGGCTCCCCTAGCCTTCAGGCTAGGGCACCCCTAGGCTTTAGGCTCTCCTAGCTTTCAGGCTAAAGCAACCCTAGGCTTTAGGCTCCCCTAGGCTAAGGCTAGGGCTCCCCTAGCCTTCAGGCTAGGGCACCCCTAGGCTTTAGGCTCCCCTAGCCTTCAGGCTAGGGCACCCATAGGCTTTAGGCTCCCCTAGGCTAAGGCTAGGGCTCCCCTAGCCTTCAGGCTAGGGCACCCCTAGGCTTTAGGCTCCCCTAGCCTTCAGGCTAGGGCTCTCCTAGCCTTTAGGCTAGGGCACCCCTAGGCTTTAGGCTCCCCTAGGCTAAGCCTAGGGCTCCCCTAGCCTTCAGGCTAGGGCACCCCTAGGCTTTAGGCTCCCCTAGCCTTCAGGCTAGGGCACCCGTAGGCTTTAGGCTCCCCTAGGCTAAGGCTAGGACTCCCCTAGCCTTCAGGCTAGGGCACCCCTAGGCTTTAGGCTCCCCTAGCCTTAAGGCTAGGGCACCCCTATGCTTTTGGCTCCCCTAGGCTAAGGCTAGGGCTCCCCTAGCCTTCAGGCTAGGGCACCCCTAGGCTTTAGGCTACCCTAGCCTTCAGGCTAGGGCACCCCTAGGCTTTAGGCTCCCCTAGGCTAAGGCTACGGCTCCCCTAGCCTTCAGGCTAGGGCACCCCTAGGCTTTAGGCTCCCCTAGCCTTCAGGCTAGGGCTCCCCTAGCCTTCAGCTCCCCTAGGCTAAGGCTAGGTCTCCCCTAGGCTTCAGTCTAGGGCACCCCTAGATTTTATGCTCCCCTAGACTTCAGGCTAGGGCTCCCCTAGCCTTCAGGCTAGGGCACCCCTAGGCTTTAGGCTACCCTAGGGTAAGGCTAGGGCTCCCCTAACCTTCAGGCTAGGGCACCCCTAGACTTTAGGCTCCCCTAGCCTTCAGGCTAGGGCTCCCCTAGCCTTCAGGCTAGGGCACCCCTAGGCTTTAGGCTCCCCTAGGCTAAGGCTAGGGCTCCCCCAGCCTTCAGACTAGGGCACGCCTAGGCTTTAGGCTCCCCTTGCCTTCAGGCTAGGGCTCCCCTAGCCTTCAGGCTAGGGCACCCTAGGCTTTAGGCTCCCCTAGGCTAAGGCTAGGGATCTCCTAACCTTCAGGCTAGGGCACCCCTAGGCTTTAGGATCCCCTAGCCTTCAGGCTAGGGCACCCCTAGGCTTTAGGCTCCCCTAGGCTAAGGCTAGGGCTCCCCTAGCCTTCAAGCTAGGGCACCCCTAGGCTTTAGGCTCCCCTAGCCTTCAGGCTAGGGCACCCCTAGGCTTTAGGCTCCCCTAGGCTAAGGCTAGGGCTCCCCTAGCCTTCAGGCTAGGGTACCCCTAGGGTTTAGGCTCCCCTAGCCTTCAGGGTAGCGCACCCCTAGGTTTTAGGCTCCCCTAGGCTAAGGCTAGGGCTCCCCTAGCCTTCAGGCTAGGGCACCCCTAATCTTTAGTCTCCCCTAGGCTAAGGCTAGGCCACCCTTAGCCTTCAGGCTAGGGCACCCCTAGGCTTTAGGCTCCCCTAGCCTTCAGGCTAGGGCTCCCCTAGCCTTCCGGCTAGGGCAGCCCAGTCTTTAGGCTCCCCTAGCCTTCAGGCTAGGGCACCCCTAGGCTTTAAGCTCCCCTAGCCTTCAGGCTAGGGCACCCCTAGGCTTTAGGCTCCCCTAGCCTTCAGGCTAGGGCTCCCCTAGTCTTCAGGCTAGGGCACCCCTAGGCTTTAGGCTCCCCTAGCCTTCAGGCTAGGGCACCCCTAGTCTTTAGGCTCCCCTAGCCTTCAGGCTAGGGCTCCCCTAGCCTTCAGGCTAGGGCAACCCTAGGCTTTAGGCTCCCCTAGCCTTCAGGCTAGGGCAACCCTAGGCTTTAGGCTCCCCTACCCTTCAGGCTAGGGCTCCCCTAGCCTTCAGGCTAGGGCACCCCTAGGCTTTAGGCTCCCCTAGGCTAAGGCTAGGGCTCCCGTAGCCTTCCGGCTAGGGCACCCCTAGGCTTTAGGCTACCCTAGCCTTCAGGCTAGGGCACCCCTAGGCTTTAGGCTCCCCTAGGCTAAGGCTAGGGCTCCCCTAGCCTTCAGGCTAGGGCACCCCTAGGCTTTAGGCTCCCCTAGCCTTCAGGCTAGGGCACCCCTTGGCTTTAGCTCCCCTCGGCTAAGGCTAGGGCTCCCCTAGGCTTCAGGCTAGGGCACCCCTAGGCTTTAGGCTCCCCTAGCCTTCAGGCTAGGGCTCCCCTAGCCTTCAGGCTAGGGCACGCCTAGGCTTTAGGCTCCCATAGGCTAAGGCTAGGGCTCACCTAGCCTTCAGGCTAGGGCATCCCTAGCCTCTAGGCTCCCCTAGCCTTCAGGCTAGGGCTCCCTTAGCCTTCAGGCTAGGGCACCCCTAGTCTTTAGGCTCCTCTAGCCTTCAGGCTAGGGCTCCCCTAGCCTTCAGGCTAGGGCACTCCTAGGCTTTAGGCTCCCCTAGCCTTCAGGCTAGGGCACCCCTAGGCTTTAGGCTCCCCTAGCCTTCAGGCTAGGGTACCCCTAGGCTTTAGGCTCCCCTAGCCTTCAGACTAGGGCACCCTTAGGCTTTAGGCTCCCCTAGCCTTCAGGCTAGGGCTCCCCTAGCCTTCAGGCTAGGGCACCCCTAGGCTTTAGGCTCCCCTAGCCTTCAGGCTAGGGTTCCCCTAGCCTTCAGGCTAGGGCTCCCCTAGCCTTCAGGCTAGGGCACCCCTAGGCTTTAGGCTCCCCTAGCCTTCAGACTAGGGCACCCCTAGGCTTTAGGCTCCCCTAGCCTTCAGGCTAGGGCTCCCCTAGCCTTCAGGCTATGGCACCCCTAGGCTTTAGGCTCCCCTAGCCTTCAGGCTAGGGCTCCCCTAGCCTTCAGGATAGGGCACCCCTAGGCTTTAGGCTACACTAGCCTTCAGACTAGGGTACCCCTAGGCTTTAGGCTCCACTAGCCTTCAGGCTTGGGCTCCCCTAGCCTTCAGGCTAGGGCTCCCCTAGCCTTCAGGTTAGGGCACCCCTAGGCTTTAGGCTCCCCTAGCCTTCAGGCTAGGGCTCCCCTAGCCTTCAGGCAAGGGCACCCCTAGGTTTTGGCTCCCCTAACCTTCAGGCTAGGGCTCCCCTAGCCTTCAGGCTAGGGCACCACTAGGCTTTAGGCTCCCCTAGCCTCAGGCTAGGGCTTCCCTAGCCTTCAGGCTAGGGCACCCCTAGGCTTTAGGCTCCCCTAGCCTTCAGGCTAGGGCACCCCCAGGCTTTAGGCTCCCCTAGCCTTCAGGCTAGGACTCCCCTAGCCTTCAGGCTAGGCCACCGCGAGGCTTTAGGCTCCCCTAGCCTTCAGGCTAGGGCACCCCTAGGCTTTAGGCTCCCCTAGCCTTCAGGCTAGGGCTCCCCTAGCCTTCAGGCTAGGCACCCCTAGGCTTTAGGCTCCCCTATCCTTCAGGCTAGGGCACCCCTAGGCTTTAGGCTCCCCTAGCCTTCAGGCTAGGGCTCCCATAGCCTTCAGGCTAGGGCACCCCTAGGCTTTAGGCTCCCCTAGCCTTCAGGCTAGGGCTCCCCTAGCCTTCAGGCTAGGGCACGCCTAGGCTTTAGGCTCCCCTAGCCTTCAGGCTAGGGCACCCCTAGGCTTTAGGCTCCCCTAGCCTTCAGGCTAGTGCACCCCTAGGCTTTAGGCTCCCCTAGCCTTCAGGCTAGGGCACCCCTAGGCTTTAGGCTCCCCTAGCCTTCAGGCTAGGGCTCCCCTAGCCTTCAGGGTAGGGCACCCCTAGGCTTTAGGCTCCCCTAGCCTTCAGGATAGGGCATCCCTAGGCTTTAGGCTCCCCTAGCCTTCAGGTTAGGGCTCACCTAGCCTTCAGGCTAGGGTACCCCTAGGCTTTAGGCTCCCCTAGCCTTCAGGCTAGGGCATCCCTAGGCTTTAGGCTCCCCTAGCCTTCAGGGTAGGGCACCCATAGGCTTTAGGCTCCCCTAGCCTTCAGGCTAGGGCACCCCTAGGCTTTAGGCTCCCCTAGCCTTCAGGCTAGGGCTCCCCTAGCCTTCAGGCTAGGGCACCCCTAGTTTTAGGCTCCCCTAGCCTTCAGGCTAGGGCGCCACTAGCCTTCAGGCTAGGGCACCCCTAGGCTTTAGGCTCCCCTAGGCTAAGGCTAGGGCTCCCCTAGCCTTCAGGCTAGAGCACCCCTAGGCTTTAGGCTCGCCTAGCCTTCAGGCTAGGGCTCCCCTAGCTTTCAGGCTAGGGCTCCCCTAGCCTTCAGGCTAGGGCACCCCTAGGCTTTAGGCTCCCCTAGGCTAAGGCTAGGGCTCCCCTAGCCTTCAGGCTAGGGCACCCCTAGGCTTTAGGCTCCCCTAGCCTTCAGGCTAGGGCTCCCCTAGCCTTCAGGCTAGGGCACCCCTAGGCTTTAGGCTCCCCTAGGCTAAAGTTGGGGCACCCTAGCCTTCTGGCTAATGCACCCCTAGGCTTTAGGCTCCCCTAGCCTTCAGGCTAAAGCACTCCTAGGCTTTAAGCTCCCCTAGGCTAAGGCTAGGGCTCCCCTAGCCATCAGGCTAGGGCACCCCTAGGCTTTAGGCTCCCCTAGCCTTCAGGCTAGGGCACCCCTAGGCTTTAGGCTCCCCTAGGCTAAGGCTAGGGCTACCCTAGCCTTCAGGCTAGGGCACCCCTAGGCTTTAGGCTCCCCTAGCCTTCAGGCTAGGGCTCCCCTAGCCTTCAGGCTAGGGCACCCCTAGGCTTTAGGCTCCCCTTGGCTAAGGTTAGGGCTCCCCTAGCCTTCAGGCTAGGGCACCCCTAGGCTTTAGGCTCTCCTAGCTTTCAGGCTAAAGCAACCCTAGGCTTTAGGCTCCCCTAGGCTAAGGCTAGGGCTCCCCTAGCCTTCAGGCTAGGGCACCCCTAGGCTTTAGGCTCCCCTAGCCTTCAGGCTAGGGCACCCATAGGCTTTAGGCTCCCCTAGGCTAAGGCTAGGGCTCCCCTAGCCTTCAGGCTAGGGCACCCCTAGGCTTTAGGCTCCCCTAGCCTTCAGGCTAGGGCTCTCCTAGCCTTTAGGCTAGGGCACCCCTAGGCTTTAGGCTCCCCTAGGCTAAGCCTAGGGCTCCCCTAGCCTTCAGGCTAGGGCACCCCTAGGCTTTAGGCTCCCCTAGCCTTCAGGCTAGGGCACCCGTAGGCTTTAGGCTCCCCTAGGCTAAGGCTAGGACTCCCCTAGCCTTCAGGCTAGGGCACCCCTAGGCTTTAGGCTCCCCTAGCCTTAAGGCTAGGGCACCCCTATGCTTTTGGCTCCCCTAGGCTAAGGCTAGGGCTCCCCTAGCCTTCAGGCTAGGGCACCCCTAGGCTTTAGGCTACCCTAGCCTTCAGGCTAGGGCACCCCTAGGCTTTAGGCTCCCCTAGGCTAAGGCTACGGCTCCCCTAGCCTTCAGGCTAGGGCACCCCTAGGCTTTAGGCTCCCCTAGCCTTCAGGCTAGGGCTCCCCTAGCCTTCAGCTCCCCTAGGCTAAGGCTAGGTCTCCCCTAGGCTTCAGTCTAGGGCACCCCTAGATTTTATGCTCCCCTAGACTTCAGGCTAGGGCTCCCCTAGCCTTCAGGCTAGGGCACCCCTAGGCTTTAGGCTACCCTAGGGTAAGGCTAGGGCTCCCCTAACCTTCAGGCTAGGGCACCCCTAGACTTTAGGCTCCCCTAGCCTTCAGGCTAGGGCTCCCCTAGCCTTCAGGCTAGGGCACCCCTAGGCTTTAGGCTCCCCTAGGCTAAGGCTAGGGCTCCCCCAGCCTTCAGACTAGGGCACGCCTAGGCTTTAGGCTCCCCTTGCCTTCAGGCTAGGGCTCCCCTAGCCTTCAGGCTAGGGCACCCTAGGCTTTAGGCTCCCCTAGGCTAAGGCTAGGGATCTCCTAACCTTCAGGCTAGGGCACCCCTAGGCTTTAGGATCCCCTAGCCTTCAGGCTAGGGCACCCCTAGGCTTTAGGCTCCCCTAGGCTAAGGCTAGGGCTCCCCTAGCCTTCAAGCTAGGGCACCCCTAGGCTTTAGGCTCCCCTAGCCTTCAGGCTAGGGCACCCCTAGGCTTTAGGCTCCCCTAGGCTAAGGCTAGGGCTCCCCTAGCCTTCAGGCTAGGGTACCCCTAGGGTTTAGGCTCCCCTAGCCTTCAGGGTAGCGCACCCCTAGGTTTTAGGCTCCCCTAGGCTAAGGCTAGGGCTCCCCTAGCCTTCAGGCTAGGGCACCCCTAATCTTCAGTCTCCCCTAGGCTAAGGCTAGGCCACCCTTAGCCTTCAGGCTAGGGCACCCCTAGGCTTTAGGCTCCCCTAGCCTTCAGGCTAGGGCTCCCCTAGCCTTCCGGCTAGGGCAGCCCTAGTCTTTAGGCTCCCCTAGCCTTCAGGCTAGGGCACCCCTAGGCTTTAAGCTCCCCTAGCCTTCAGGCTAGGGCACCCCTAGGCTTTAGGCTCCCCTAGCCTTCAGGCTAGGGCTCCCCTAGTCTTCAGGCTAGGGCACCCCTAGGCTTTAGGCTCCCCTAGCCTTCAGGCTAGGGCACCCCTAGTCTTTAGGCTCCCCTAGCCTTCAGGCTAGGGCTCCCCTAGCCTTCAGGCTAGGGCAACCCTAGGCTTTAGGCTCCCCTAGCCTTCAGGCTAGGGCAACCCTAGGCTTTAGGCTCCCCTACCCTTCAGGCTAGGGCTCCCCTAGCCTTCAGGCTAGGGCACCCCTAGGCTTTAGGCTCCCCTAGGCTAAGGCTAGGGCTCCCGTAGCCTTCCGGCTAGGGCACCCCTAGGCTTTAGGCTACCCTAGCCTTCAGGCTAGGGCACCCCTAGGCTTTAGGCTCCCCTAGGCTAAGGCTAGGGCTCCCCTAGCCTTCAGGCTAGGGCACCCCTAGGCTTTAGGCTCCCCTAGCCTTCAGGCTAGGGCACCCCTTGGCTTTAGCTCCCCTCGGCTAAGGCTAGGGCTCCCCTAGGCTTCAGGCTAGCGCACCCCTAGGCTTTAGGCTCCCCTAGCCTTCAGGCTAGGGCTCCCCTAGCCTTCAGGCTAGGGCACGCCTAGGCTTTAGGCTCCCATAGGCTAAGGCTAGGGCTCACCTAGCCTTCAGGCTAGGGCATCCCTAGCCTCTAGGCTCCCCTAGCCTTCAGGCTAGGGCTCCCTTAGCCTTCAGGCTAGGGCACCCCTAGTCTTTAGGCTCCTCTAGCCTTCAGGCTAGGGCTCCCCTAGCCTTCAGGCTAGGGCACTCCTAGGCTTTAGGCTCCCCTAGCCTTCAGGCTAGGGCACCCCTAGGCTTTAGGCTCCCCTAGCCTTCAGGCTAGGGTACCCCTAGGCTTTAGGCTCCCCTAGCCTTCAGACTAGGGCACCCTTAGGCTTTAGGCTCCCCTAGCCTTCAGGCTAGGGCTCCCCTAGCCTTCAGGCTAGGGCACCCCTAGGCTTTAGGCTCCCCTAGCCTTCAGGCTAGGGTTCCCCTAGCCTTCAGGCTAGGGCTCCCCTAGCCTTCAGGCTAGGGCACCCCTAGGCTTTAGGCTCCCCTAGCCTTCAGGCTAGGGCACCCCTAGGCTTTAGGCTCCCCTAGCCTTCAGGCTAGGGCTCCCCTAGCCTTCAGGCTATGGCACCCCTAGGCTTTAGGCTCCCCTAGCCTTCAGGCTAGGGCTCCCCTAGCCTTCAGGATAGGGCACCCCTAGGCTTTAGGCTACACTAGCCTTCAGACTAGGGTACCCCTAGGCTTTAGGCTCCACTAGCCTTCAGGCTTGGGCTCCCCTAGCCTTCAGGCTAGGGCTCCCCTAGCCTTCAGGTTAGGGCACCCCTAGGCTTTAGGCTCCCCTAGCCTTCAGGCTAGGGCTCCCCTAGCCTTCAGGCAAGGGCACCCCTAGGTTTTGGCTCCCCTAACCTTCAGGCTAGGGCTCCCCTAGCCTTCAGGCTAGGGCACCACTAGGCTTTAGGCTCCCCTAGCCTCAGGCTAGGGCTTCCCTAGCCTTCAGGCTAGGGCACCCCTAGGCTTTAGGCTCCCCTAGCCTTCAGGCTAGGGCACCCCCAGGCTTTAGGCTCCCCTAGCCTTCAGGCTAGGACTCCCCTAGCCTTCAGGCTAGGCCACCGCGAGGCTTTAGGCTCCCCTAGCCTTCAGGCTAGGGCACCCCTAGGCTTTAGGCTCCCCTAGCCTTCAGGCTAGGGCTCCCCTAGCCTTCAGGCTAGGCACCCCTAGGCTTTAGGCTCCCCTATCCTTCAGGCTAGGGCACCCCTAGGCTTTAGGCTCCCCTAGCCTTCAGGCTAGGGCTCCCATAGCCTTCAGGCTAGGGCACCCCTAGGCTTTAGGCTCCCCTAGCCTTCAGGCTAGGGCTCCCCTAGCCTTCAGGCTAGGGCACGCCTAGGCTTTAGGCTCCCCTAGCCTTCAGGCTAGGGCACCCCTAGGCTTTAGGCTCCCCTAGCCTTCAGGCTAGTGCACCCCTAGGCTTTAGGCTCCCCTAGCCTTCAGGCTAGGGCACCCCTAGGCTTTAGGCTCCCCTAGCCTTCAGGCTAGGGCTCCCATAGCCTTCAGGGTAGGGCACCCCTAGGCTTTAGGCTCCCCTAGCCTTCAGGATAGGGCATCCCTAGGCTTTAGGCTCCCCTAGCCTTCAGGCTAGGGCTCACCTAGCCTTCAGGCTAGGGTACCCCTAGGCTTTAGGCTCCCCTAGCCTTCAGGCTAGGGCATCCCTAGGCTTTAGGCTCCCCTAGCCTTCAGGCTAGGGCACCCATAGGCTTTAGGCTCCCCTAGCCTTCAGGCTAGGGCACCCCTAGGCTTTAGGCTCCCCTAGCCTTCAGGCTAGGGCTCCCCTAGCCTTCAGGCTAGGGCACCCCTAGTTTTAGGCTCCCCTAGCCTTCAGGCTAGGGCGCCACTAGCCTTCAGGCTAGGGCACCCCTAGGCTTTAGGCTCCCCTAGGCTAAGGCTAGGGCTCCCCTAGCCTTCAGGCTAGAGCACCCCTAGGCTTTAGGCTCGCCTAGCCTTCAGGCTAGGGCTCCCCTAGCTTTCAGGCTAGGGCTCCCCTAGCCTTCAGGCTAGGGCACACCTAGGCTTTAGGCTCCCCTAGGCTAAGGCTAGGGCTCCCCTATCCTTCAGGCTAGGGCACCCCTAGGCTTTAGGCTCCCCTAGGCTAAGGCTAGGGCTCCCCTAGCCTTCAGGCTAGGGCACCCCTAGGCTTTAGGCTCCCCTAGCCTTCAGGCTAGGGCTCCCCTAGCCTTCAGGCTAGGGCACCCCTAGGCTTCAGGCTCCCCTAGGCTAAAGTTGGGGCTCCCTAGCATTCAGGCTAGGGCACCCCTAGGCTTTAGGCTCCCCTAGCCTTTAGGCTAAAGCACCCCTAAGCTTTAGGCTCCCCTAGGCTAAGGCTAGGGCTCCCCTAGCCTTCAGGCTAGGGCACCCCTAGGCTTTAGGCTCCCCTAGCCTTCAGGCTAGGGCACCCCTAGGCTTTAGGCTCCCCTAGGCTAAGGCTAGGGCTACCCTAGCCTTCAGGCTAGGGCACCCTTAGGCTTTAGGCTCCCCTAGCCTTCAGGCTAGGGCTCCCCTAGCCTTCAGGCTAGGGCACCCCTAGGCTTTAGGCTCCCCTTCGCTAAGGTTAGGGCTCCCCTAGCCTTCAGGCTAGGGCACCCATAGGCTTTAGGCTCCCCCAGGGTAAGGCTAGGGCTCCCCTAGCCTTCAGGCTAGGGCACCCCTAGGCTTTAGGCTCCCCTAGCCTTCAGGCTAGGGCTCCCCTAGCCTTCAGGCTAGGGCACCCCTAGGCTTTAGGCTCCCCTAGGCTAAGGCTAGGACTCCCCTAGCCTCAGGCTAGGGCACCCCTAGGCTTTAGGCTCCCCTAGGCTAAGGCTAGGGCTCCCCTAGCCTTCAGGCTAGGGCACCCCTAGGCTTTAGGCTCCGCTAGCCTTCAGGCTAGGGCTCCCCTAGCCTTCAGGCTAGGGCATCCCTATGCTTTAGGCTCCCCTAGGCTAAGGCTAGGGCTCCCCTAGCCTTCAGGCTAGGGCACCCCTAGGCTTTAGGCTACCCTAGCCTTCAGGCTAGGGCACCCCTAGGCTTTAGGCTCCCCTAGGCTAAGGCTGAGGCTCCCCTAGCCTTCAGGCTAGGGCACCCCTAGGCTTTAGGCTCCCCTAGCCTTCAGGCTAGGGCACCCCTAGGCTTTAGCTCCCCTAGGCTAAGGCTAGGGCTCCCCTAGGCTTCAGTCTAGGGCACCCCTAGATTTTAGGCTCCCCTAGCCTTCAGGATAGGGCTCCCCTAGCCTTCAGGCTAGGGCACCCCTAGGCTTTAGGCTACCCTAGGCTAAGGCTAGGGCTCCCCTAGCCTTCAGGCTAGGGCACCCCTAGGCTTTAGGCTCCCCTAGCCTTCAGGCTAGGGCTCCCCTAGCCTTCAGGCTAGGGCTCCCCTAGCCTTCAAGCTAGGGCACCCCTAGGCTTTAGGCTCCCCTAGCCTTCAGGCTAGGGCTCCCCTAGCCTTCAGGCTAGGGCTCCCCTAGCCTTCAGGCTATGGCACCCCTAGGCTTTAGGCTCCCCTAGCCTTCAGGCTAGGGCACCCCTAGGCTTTAGGCTCCCCTAGCCTTCAGGCTAAGGTACCCCTAGGCTTTAGGCTCCCCTAGCCTTCAGACTAGGGCACCCTTAGGCTTTAGGCTCCCCTAGCCTTCAGGCTAGGGCTCCCCTAGCCTTCAGGCTAGGGCACCCCTAGCCTTCAGGCTAGGGCACCCCTAGGCTTTAGGCTCCCCTAGCCTTCAGGCTAGGGCTCCCCTAGCCTTCAGGCTAGGGCTCCCCTAGCCTTCAGGCTAGGGCACCCCTAGGCTTTAGGCTCCCCTAGCCTTCAGGCTAGGGCACCCCTAGGCTTTAGGCTCCCCTAGCCTTCAGGCTAGGGCTCCCCTAGCCTTCAGGCTATGGCACCCCTAGGCTTTAGGCTCCCCTAGCCTTCAGGCTAGGGCTCCCCTAGCCTTCAGGAAAGGCACCCCTAGGCTTTAGGCTACACTAGCCTTCAGACTAGGGTACCCCTAGGCTTTAGGCTCCACTAGCCTTCAGGCTTGGGCTCCCCTAGCCTTCAGGCTAGGGCTCCCCTAGCCTTCAGGTTAGGGCACCCCTAGGCTTTAGGCTCCCCTAGCCTTCAGGCTAGGGCTCCCCTAGCCTTCAGGCAAGGGCACCCCTAGGTTTTGGCTCCCCTAACCTTCAGGCTAGGGCTCCCCTAGCCTTCAGGCTAGGGCACCACTAGGCTTTAGGCTCCCCTAGCCTCAGGCTAGGGCTTCCCTAGCCTTCAGGCTAGGGCACCCCTAGGCTTTAGGCTCCCCTAGCCTTCAGGCTAGGGCACCCCCAGGCTTTAGGCTCCCCTAGCCTTCAGGCTAGGACTCCCCTAGCCTTCAGGCTAGGCCACCGCGAGGCTTTAGGCTCCCCTAGCCTTCAGGCTAGGGCACCCCTAGGCTTTAGGCTCCCCTAGCCTTCAGGCTAGGGCTCCCCTAGCCTTCAGGCTAGGCACCCCTAGGCTTTAGGCTCCCCTATCCTTCAGGCTAGGGCACCCCTAGGCTTTAGGCTCCCCTAGCCTTCAGGCTAGGGCTCCCATAGCCTTCAGGCTAGGGCACCCCTAGGCTTTAGGCTCCCCTAGCCTTCAGGCTAGGGCTCCCCTAGCCTTCAGGCTAGGGCACGCCTAGGCTTTAGGCTCCCCTAGCCTTCAGGCTAGGGCACCCCTAGGCTTTAGGCTCCCCTAGCCTTCAGGCTAGGGCACCCCTAGGCTTTAGGCTCCCCTAGCCTTCAGGCTAGGGCACCCCTAGGCTTTAGGCTCCCCTAGCCTTCAGGCTAGGGCTCCCCTAGCCTTCAGGGTAGGGCACCCCTAGGCTTTAGGCTCCCCTAGCCTTCAGGATAGGGCATCCCTAGGCTTTAGGCTCCCCTAGCCTTCAGGCTAGGGCTCACCTAGCCTTCAGGCTAGGGCACTCCTAGGCTTTAGGCTCCCCTAGCCTTCAGGCTAGGGCATCCCTAGGCTTTAGGCTCCCCTAGCCTTCAGGCTAGGGCACCCATAGGCTTTAGGCTCCCCTAGCCTTCAGGCTAGGGCACCCCTAGGCTTTAGGCTCCCCTAGCCTTCAGGCTAGGGCTCCCCTAGCCTTCAGGCTAGGGCACCCCTAGTTTTAGGCTCCCCTAGCCTTCAGGCTAGGGCGCCCCTAGCCTTCAGGCTAGGGCACCCCTAGGCTTTAGGCTCCCCTAGGCTAAGGCTAGGGCTCCCCTAGCCTTCAGGCTAGAGCACCCCTAGGCTTTAGGCTCGCCTAGCCTTCAGGCTAGGGCTCCCCTAGCTTTCAGGCTAGGGCTCCCCTAGCCTTGAGGCTAGGGCACACCTAGGCTTTAGGCTCCCCTAGGCTAAGGCTAGGGCTCCCCTATCCTTCAGGCTAGGGCACCCCTAGGCTTTAGGCTCCCCTAGCCTTCAGGCTAGGGCTCCCCTAGCCTTCAGGCTAGGGCACCCCTAGGCTTTAGGCTCCCCTAGGCTAAGGCTAGGGCTCCCCTAGCCTTCAGGCTAGGGCACCCCTAGGCTTTAGGCTCCCCTAGCCTTCAGGCTAGGGCTCCCCTAGCCTTCAGGCTAGGGCACCCCTAGGCTTCAGGCTCCCCTAGGCTAAAGTTGGGGCTCCCTAGCATTCAGGCTAGGGCACCCCTAGGCTTTAGGCTCCCCTAGCCTTTAGGCTAAAGCACCCCTAGGCTTTAGGCTCCCCTAGGCTAAGGCTAGGGCTCCCCTAGCCTTCAGGCTAGGGCACCCCTAGGCTTTAGGCTCCCCTAGCCTTCAGGCTAGGGCACCCCTAGGCTTTATGCTCCCCTAGGCTAAGGCTAGGGCTACCCTAGCCTTCAGGCTAGGGCACCCTTAGGCTTTAGGCTCCCCTAGCCTTCAGGCTAGGGCTCCCCTAGCCTTCAGGCTAGGGCACCCCTAGGCTTTAGGCTCCCCTTCGCTAAGGTTAGGGCTCCCCTAGCCTTCAGGCTAGGGCACCCATAGGCTTTAGGCTCCCCCAGGGTAAGGCTAGGGCTCCCCTAGCCTTCAGGTTAGTGCACCCCTAGGCTTTAGGCTCCCCTAGCCTTCAGGCTAGGGCTCCCCTAGCCTTCAGGCTAGGGCACCCCTAGGCTTTAGGCTCCCCTAGGCTAAGGCTAGGACTCCCCTAGCCTCAGGCTAGGGCACCCCTAGGCTTTAGGCTCCCCTAGCCTTCAGGCTAGGGCTCCCCTAGCCTTCAGGCTAGGGCACCCCTAGGCTTTAGGCTCCCCTAGGCTAAGGCTAGGGCTCCCCTAGCCTTCAGGCTAGGGCACCCCTAGGCTTTAGGCTCCGCTAGCCTTCAGGCTAGGGCTCCCCTAGCCTTCAGGCTAGGGCATCCCTATGCTTTAGGCTCCCCTAGGCTAAGGCTAGGGCTCCCCTAGCCTTCAGGCTAGGGCACCCCTAGGCTTTAGGCTACCCTAGCCTTCAGGCTAGGGCACCCCTAGGCTTTAGGCTCCCCTAGGCTAAGGCTAAGGCTCCCCTAGCCTTCAGGCTAGGGTACCCCTAGGCTTTAGGCTCCCCTAGCCTTCAGGCTAGGGCTCCCCTAGCCTTCAGGCTAGGGCACCCCTAGGCTTTAGCTCCCCTAGGCTAAGGCTAGGGCTCCCCTAGGCTTCAGTCTAGGGCACCCCTAGATTTTAGGCTCCCCTAGCCTTCAGGATAGGGCTCCCCTAGCCTTCAGGCTAGGGCACCCCTAGGCTTTAGGCTACCCTAGGCTAAGGCTAGGGCTCCCCTAGCCTTCAGGCTAGGGCACCCCTAGGCTTTAGGCTCCCCTAGCCTTCAGGCTAGGGCTCCCCTAGCCTTCAGGCTAGGGCTCCCCTAGCCTTCAGGCTAGGGCTCACCTAGCCTTCAGGCTAGGGCACCCCTAGGCTTTAGGCTCCCCTAGCCTTCAGGCTAGGGCACCCCTAGGCTTTAGGCTCCCCTAGCCTTCAGGCTAGGGCTCCCCTAGCCTTCAGGCTATGGCACCCCTAGGCTTTAGGCTCCCCTAGCCTTCAGGCTAGGGCTCCCCTAGCCTTCAGGATAGGGCACCCCTAGGCTTTAGGCTACACTAGCCTTCAGACTAGGGTACCCCTAGGCTTTAGGCTCCACTAGCCTTCAGGCTAGGGCTCCCCTAGCCTTCAGGCTAGGGCTCCCCTAGCCTTCAGGTTAGGGCACCCCTAGGCTTTAGGCTCCCCTAGCCTTCAGGCTAGGGCTCCCCTAGCCTTCAGGCAAGGGCACCCCTAGGTTTTGGCTCCCCTAACCTTCAGGCTAGGGCTCCCCTAGCCTTCAGGCTAGGGCACCACTAGGCTTTAGGCTCCCCTAGCCTCAGGCTAGGGCTTCCCTAGCCTTCAGGCTAGGGCACCCCTAGGCTTTAGGCTCCCCTAGCCTTCAGGCTAGGGCACCCCCAGGCTTTAGGCTCCCCTAGCCTTCAGGCTAGGACTCCCCTAGCCTTCAGGCTAGGCCACCGCGAGGCTTTAGGCTCCCCTAGCCTTCAGGCTAGGGCACCCCTAGGCTTTAGGCTCCCCTAGCCTTCAGGCTAGGGCTCCCCTAGCCTTCAGGCTAGGCACCCCTAGGCTTTAGGCTCCCCTATCCTTCAGGCTAGGGCACCCCTAGGCTTTAGGCTCCCCTAGCCTTCAGGCTAGGGCTCCCATAGCCTTCAGGCTAGGGCACCCCTAGGCTTTAGGCTCCCCTAGCCTTCAGGCTAGGGCTCCCCTAGCCTTCAGGCTAGGGCACGCCTAGGCTTTAGGCTCCCCTAGCCTTCAGGCTAGGGCACCCCTAGGCTTTAGGCTCCCCTAGCCTTCAGGCTAGGGCACCCCTAGGCTTTAGGCTCCCCTAGCCTTCAGGCTAGGGCACCCCTAGGCTTTAGGCTCCCCTAGCCTTCAGGCTAGGGATCCCCTAGCCTTCAGGGTAGGGCACCCATAGGCTTTAGGCTCCCCTAGCCTTCAGGCTAGGGCACCCCTAGGCTTTAGGCTCCCCTAGCCTTCAGGCTAGGGCTCCCCTAGCCTTCAGGCTAGGGCACCACTAGTTTTAGGCTCCCCTAGCCTTCAGGCTAGGGCGCCCCTAGCCTTCAGGCTAGGGCACCCCTAGGCTTTAGGCTCTCCTAGGCTAAGGCTAGGGCTCCCCTAGCCTTCAGGCTAGAGCACCCCTAGGCTTTAGGCTCGCCTAGCCTTCAGGCTAGGGCTCCCCTAGCTTTCAGGCTAGGGCTCCCCTAGCCTTCAGGCTAGGGCACACCTAGGCTTTAGGCTCCCCTAGGCTAAGGCTAGGGCTCCCCTATCCTTCAGGCTAGGGCACCCCTAGGCTTTAGGCTCCCCTACCCTTCAGGCTAGGGCTCCCCTAGCCTTCAGGCTAGGGCACCCCTAGGCTTTAGGCTCCCCTAGGCTAAGGCTCGGGCTCCCCTAGCCTTCAGGCTAGGGCACCCCTAGGCTTCAGGCTCCCCTAGGCTAAAGTTGGGGCTCCCTAGCATTCAGGCTAGGGCACCCCTAGGCTTTAGGCTCCCCTAGCCTTTAGGCTAAAGCACCCCTAGGCTTTAGGCTCCCCTAGGCTAAGGCTAGGGCTCCCCTAGCCTTCAGGCTAGGGCACCCCTAGGCTTTAGGCTCCCCTAGCCTTCAGGCTAGGGCACCCCTAGGCTTTAGGCTCCCCTAGGCTAAGGCTAGGACTCCCCTAGCCTTCAGGCTAGGGCACCCCTAGGCTTTAGGCTCCCCTAGCCTTCAGGCTAGGGCTCCACGAGCCTTCAGGCTAGGGCACCCCTAGCCTTTAGGCTCCCCTAGGCTAAGGCTAGGGCTCCCCTAGCCTTCAGGCTAGGGCACCCCTAGGCTTTAGGCTCCGCTAGCCTTCAGGCTAGGGCTCCCCTAGCCTTCAGGCTAGGGCATCCCTATGCTTTAGGCTCCCCTAGGCTAAGGCTAGGCCTCCCCTAGCCTTCAGGCTAGGGCACCCCTAGGCTTTAGGCTACCCTAGCCTTCAGGCTAGGGCACCCCTAGGCTTTAGGCTCCCCTAGGCTAAGGCTAAGGCTCCCCTAGCCTTCAGGCTAGGGCACCACTAGGCTTTAGGCTCCCCTAGCCTTCAGGATAGGGCTCCCCTAGCCTTCAGGCTAGGGCACCCCTAGGCTTTAGGCTACCCTAGGCTAAGGCTAGGGCTCCCCTAGCCTTCAGGCTAGGGAACCCCTAGGCTTTTGGCTCCCCTAGACTTCAGGCTAGGGCTCCCCTAGCCTTCAGGCTAGGGCACCCCTAGGCTTTAGCTCCCCTAGGCTAAGGCTAGGGCTCCCCTAGGCTTCAGTCTAGGGCACCCCTAGATTTTAGGCTCCCCTAGCCTTCAGGCTAGGGCACCCCTAGGCTTTAGGCTACCCTAGGCTAAGGCTAGGGCTCCCCTAGCCTTCAGGCTAGGGCACCCCTAGGCTTTAGGCTCCCCTAGCCTTCAGGCTAGGGCTCCCCTAGCCTTCAGGCTAGGGCTCCCCTAGCCTTCAGGCTAGGGCACCCCTAGGCTTTAGGCTATCCTAGCCTTCAGGCTAGGGCACCCCTATGCTTTAGGCTCCCCTAGGCTAAGGCTAGGGCTCCCCTAGCCTTCAGGCTAGGGCACCCCTAGGCTTTAGGCTACCCTAGCCTTCAGGCTAGGGCACCCCTAGGTTTTAGGCTCCCCTAGGCTAAGGCTAAGGCTCCCCTAGCCTTCAGGCTAGGGCACCCCTAGGCTTTAGGCTCCCCTAGCCTTCAGGCTAGGGCTCCCCTAGCCTTCAGGCTAGGGCACCCCTAGGCTTTAGCTCCCCTAGGCTAAGGCTAGGGGTCCCCTAGGCTTCAGTCTAGGGCACCCCTAGATTTTAGGCTCCCCTAGCCTTCAGGCTAGGGCTCCCCTAGCCTTCATGCTATGGCACCCCTAGGCTTTAGGCTCCCCTAGCCTTCAGGGTAGGGCTCCCCTAGCCTTCAGGCTAGGGCACCCCTAGGCTTTAGGCTCCCCTAGGCTAAGGCTAGGGCTCCCCTAGCCTTCAGGCTAGGGCACCCCTAGGCTTTAGGCTCCCCTAGGCTAAGGCTCGGGCTCCCCTAGCCTTCAGGCTAGGGCACCCCTAGGCTTTAGGCTCCCCTAGCCTTCAGGCTAGGGCTCCCCTAGCCTTCAGGCTATGGCACCCCTAGGCTTTAGGCTCCCCTAGCCTTCAGGCTAGGGCTCCCCTAGCCTTCAGGATAGGGCACCCCTAGGCTTTAGGCTACACTAGCCTTCAGACTAGGGTACCCCTAGGCTTTAGGCTCCACTAGCCTTCAGGCTAGGGCTCCCCTAGCCTTCAGGCTAGGGCTCCCCTAGCCTTCAGGTTAGGGCACCCCTAGGCTTTAGGCTCCCCTAGCCTTCAGGCTAGGGCTCCCCTAGCCTTCAGGCAAGGGCACCCCTAGGTTTTGGCTCCCCTAACCTTCAGGCTAGGGCTCCCCTAGCCTTCAGGCTAGGGCACCACTAGGCTTTAGGCTCCCCTAGCCTCAGGCTAGGGCTTCCCTAGCCTTCAGGCTAGGGCACCCCTAGGCTTTAGGCTCCCCTAGCCTTCAGGCTAGGGCACCCCCAGTCTTTAGGCTCCCCTAGCCTTCAGGCTAGGACTCCCCTAGCCTTCAGGCTAGGCCACCGCGAGGCTTTAGGCTCCCCTAGCCTTCAGGCTAGGGCACCCCTAGGCTTTAGGCTCCCCTAGCCTTCAGGCTAGGGCTCCCCTAGCCTTCAGGCTAGGCACCCCTAGGCTTTAGGCTCCCCTATCCTTCAGGCTAGGGCACCCCTAGGCTTTAGGCTCCCCTAGCCTTCAGGCTAGGGCTCCCATAGCCTTCAGGCTAGGGCACCCCTAGGCTTTAGGCTCCCCTAGCCTTCAGGCTAGGGCTCCCCTAGCCTTCAGGCTAGGGCACGCCTAGGCTTTAGGCTCCCCTAGCCTTCAGGCTAGGGCACCCCTAGGCTTTAGGCTCCCCTAGCCTTCAGGCTAGGGCACCCCTAGGCTTTAGGCTCCCCTAGCCTTCAGGCTAGGGCACCCCTAGGCTTTAGGCTCCCCTAGCCTTCAGGCTAGGGATCCCCTAGCCTTCAGGGTAGGGCACCCATAGGCTTTAGGCTCCCCTAGCCTTCAGGCTAGGGCACCCCTAGGCTTTAGGCTCCCCTAGCCTTCAGGCTAGGGCTCCCCTAGCCTTCAGGCTAGGGCACCACTAGTTTTAGGCTCCCCTAGCCTTCAGGCTAGGGCGCCCCTAGCCTTCAGGCTAGGGCACCCCTAGGCTTTAGGCTCTCCTAGGCTAAGGCTAGGGCTCCCCTAGCCTTCAGGCTAGAGCACCCCTAGGCTTTAGGCTCGCCTAGCCTTCAGGCTAGGGCTCCCCTAGCTTTCAGGCTAGGGCTCCCCTAGCCTTCAGGCTAGGGCACACCTAGGCTTTAGGCTCCCCTAGGCTAAGGCTAGGGCTCCCCTATCCTTCAGGCTAGGGCACCCCTAGGCTTTAGGCTCCCCTACCCTTCAGGCTAGGGCTCCCCTAGCCTTCAGGCTAGGGCACCCCTAGGCTTTAGGCTCCCCTAGGCTAAGGCTCGGGCTCCCCTAGCCTTCAGGCTAGGGCACCCCTAGGCTTTAGGCTCCCCTAGCCTTCAGGCTAGGGCTCCCCTAGCCTTCAGGCTAGGGCACCCCTAGGCTTCAGGCTCCCCTAGGCTAAAGTTGGGGCTCCCTAGCATTCAGGCTAGGGCACCCCTAGGCTTTAGGCTCCCCTAGCCTTTAGGCTAAAGCACCCCTAGGCTTTAGGCTCCCCTAGGCTAAGGCTAGGGCTCCCCTAGCCTTCAGGCTAGGGCACCCCTAGGCTTTAGGCTCCCCTAGCCTTCAGGCTAGGGCACCCCTAGGCTTTAGGCTCCCCTAGGCTAAGGTTAGGGCTCCCCTAGCCTTCAGGCTAGGGCACCCATAGGCTTTAGGCTCCCCCAGGGTAAGGCTAGGGCTCCCCTAGCCTTCAGCCTAGGGCACCCCTAGGCTTTAGGCTCCCCTAGCCTTCAGGCTAGGGCTCCCCTAGCCTTCAGGCTAGGGCACCCCTAGGCTTTAGGCTCCCCTAGGCTAAGGCTAGGACTCCCCTAGCCTTCAGGCTAGGGCACCCCTAGGCTTTAGGCTCCCCTAGCCTTCAGGCTAGGGCTCCACGAGCCTTCAGGCTAGGGCACCCCTAGGCTTTAGGCTCCCCTAGGCTAAGGCTAGGGCTCCCCTAGCCTTCAGGCTAGGGCACCCCTAGGCTTTAGGCTCCGCTAGCCTTCAGGCTAGGGCTCCCCTAGCCTTCAGGCTAGGGCATCCCTATGCTTTAGGCTCCCCTAGGCTAAGGCTAGGGCTCCCCTAGCCTTCAGGCTAGGGCACCCCTAGGCTTTAGGCTACCCTAGCCTTCAGGCTAGGGCACCCCTAGGCTTTAGGCTCCCCTAGGCTAAGGCTAAGGCTCCCCTAGCCTTCAGGCTAGGGCACCACTAGGCTTTAGGCTCCCCTAGCCTTCAGGATAGGGCTCCCCTAGCCTTCAGGCTAGGGCACCCCTAGGCTTTAGGCTACCCTAGGCTAAGGCTAGGGCTCCCCTAGCCTTCAGGCTAGGGAACCCCTAGGCTTTTGGCTCCCCTAGACTTCAGGCTAGGGCTCCCCTAGCCTTCAGGCTAGGGCACCCCTAGGCTTTAGCTCCCCTAGGCTAAGGCTAGGGCTCCCCTAGGCTTCAGTCTAGGGCACCCCTAGATTTTAGGCTCCCCTAGCCTTCAGGCTAGGGCACCCCTAGGCTTTAGGCTACCCTAGGCTAAGGCTAGGGCTCCCCTAGCCTTCAGGCTAGGGCACCCCTAGGCTTTAGGCTCCCCTAGCCTTCAGGCTAGGGCTCCCCTAGCCTTCAGGCTAGGGCTCCCCTAGCCTTCAGGCTAGGGCACCCCTAGGCTTTAGGCTATCCTAGCCTTCAGGCTAGGGCACCCCTATGCTTTAGGCTCCCCTAGGCTAAGGCTAGGGCTCCCCTAGCCTTCAGGCTAGGGCACCCCTAGGCTTTAGGCTACCCTAGCCTTCAGGCTAGGGCACCCCTAGGTTTTAGGCTCCCCTAGGCTAAGGCTAAGGCTCCCCTAGCCTTCAGGCTAGGGCACCCCTAGGCTTTAGGCTCCCCTAGCCTTCAGGCTAGTGCTCCCCTAGCCTTCAGGCTAGGGCACCCCTAGGCTTTAGCTCCCCTAGGCTAAGGCTAGGGGTCCCCTAGGCTTCAGTCTAGGGCACCCCTAGATTTTAGGCTCCCCTAGCCTTCAGGCTAGGGCTCCCCTAGCCTTCATGCTATGGCACCCCTAGGCTTTAGGCTCCCCTAGCCTTCAGGGTAGGGCTCCCCTAGCCTTCAGGCTAGGGCACCCCTAGGCTTTAGGCTCCCCTAGGCTAAGGCTAGGGCTCCCCTAGCCTTCAGGCTAGGGCACCCCTAGGCTTTAGGCTCCCCTAGCCTTCAGGCTAGGGCAACCTTAGGCTTTAGGCTCCCCTAGCCTTCAGGCTAGGGCACCCCTAGGCTTTAGGCTCCCCTAGCCTTCAGGCTAGGGCTCCCCTAGCCTTCAGGCTAGGGCACCCCTAGGCTTTAGGCTCCCCTAGGCTAAGGCTAGGGCTCCCCTAGCCTTCAGGCTAGGGCACCCCTAGGCTTTAGGCTCCCCTAGCCTTCAGGCTAGGGCACCCCTATGCTTTAGGCTCCCCTAGGCTAAGGCTAGGGCTCTCCTAGCCTTCAGGCTAGGGCACCCCTAGGCTTTAGGATCCCCTAGCCTTCAGGGTAGGGAACCCCTAGGCTTTAGGCTCCCCTAGGCTAAGGCTAGGGCTCCCAGAGCCTTCAGGCTAGGGCACCCCTAGGTTTTAGGCTCCCCTAGCCTTCAGGCTAGGGCACTCCTAGGCTTTAGGCTCCCCTAGGCTAAGGCTAGGGCTCCCCTAGCCTTCAGGCTAGCGCACCCCTAGGCTTTAGGCTCCCCTAGGCTAAGGCTAGGGCTCCCCTAGCCTTCAGGCTAGGGCACCCCTAGGCTTTAGGCTCCCCTAGGCTAAGGCTAGGGCTCCCTTAGCCTTCAGGCTAGGGCATCCCTAGCCTTTAGGCTCCCCTAGCCTTCAGGCTAGGGCACCCCTAGGCTTTAAGCTCACCTAGCCTTCAGGCTAGGGCACCCCTAGGCTTTGGCTCCCCTAGCCTTCAGGCTAGGGCTCCCCTAGCCTTCAGGCTAGGGCACCCCTAGGCTTTAGGCTCCCCTAGCCTTCAGGCTAGGGCACCCCTAGTCTTTAGGCTCCCCTAGCCTTCAGGCTAGGGCTCCCCTAGCCTTCAGGCTAGGGCACCCCTAGGCTTTGAGCTCCCCTAGCCTTCAGGCTAGGGCACCCCTAGGCTTTAGGCTCCCCTAGCCTTCAGGCTAGGGCTCCCCTAGCCTTCAGGCTAGGGCACCCCTAGGCTTTAGGCTCCCCTAGCCTTCAGGCTAGGGCACCCCTAGGCTTTAGGCTCCCCTAGCCTTCAGGCTAGGGCACCCCTAGGCTTTAGGCTCCCCTAGCCTTCAGGCTAGGGCAACCCTAGGCTTTAGGCTCCCCTACCCTTCAGGCTAGGGCTCCCCTAGCCTTCAGGCTAGGGCACCCCTAGGCTTTAGGCTCCCCTAGGCTAAGGCTAGGGCTCCCGTAGCTTTCAGGCTAGGGCACCCCTAGGCTTTAGGCTACCCTAGCGTTCAGGCTAGGCCACCCCTAGGCTTTAGGCTCCCCTAGGCTAAGGCTAGGGCTCCCCTAGCCTTCAGGCTAGGGCACCCCAAGGCTTTAGGCTCCCCTAGCCTTCAGGCTAGGGCTCCCCTAGCCTTCAGGCTAGGGCACCCCTAGGCTTTAGGCTCCCCTCGGCTAAGGCTAGGGCTCCCCTAGGCTTCAGGCTAGGGCATCCCTAGGCTTTAGGCTCCCCTAGCCTTCATGCTAGGGCTTCCCTAGCCTTCAGGCTAGGGCACCCCTAGGCTTTAGGCTCCCATAGGCTAAGGCTAGGGCTCCCCTAGCCTTCAGGCTAGGGCATCCCTAGCCTTTAGGCTCCCCTAGCCTTCAGGCTAGGGCTCCCTTAGCCTTCAGGCTAGGGCACCCCTAGTCTTTAGGCTCCCCTAGCCTTCAGGCTAGGGCTCCCCTAGCCTTCAGGCTAGGGCACCCCTAGGCTTTAAGCTCCCCTAGCCTTCAGGCTAGGGCACCCCTAGGCTTTAGGCTCCCCTAGCCTTCAGGCTAGGGCACCCCTAGTCTTTAGGCTCCCCTAGCCTTCAGGCTAGGGCTCCCCTAGCCTTCAGGCTAGGGCTCCCCTAGCCTTCAGGCTAGGGCACCCCTAGGCTTTAAGCTCCCCTAGCCATCAGGCTAGGGCACCCCTAGGCTTTAGGCTCCCCTAGCCTTAAGGCTAGGGCACCCCTAGGGTTAGGCTCCCCTAGCCTTCAGGCTAGGGCACCCCTAGGCTTTAGGCTCCCCTAGCCTTCAGGCTAGGGCTCCCCTAGCCTTCAGGCTAGGGCACCCCTAGGCTTTAGGCTCCCCTAGCCTTCAGGCTAGGGCAACACTAGGCTTTAGGCTCCCCTACACTTTAGGCTAGGGCTCCCCTAGACTTTAGGCTAGGGCACCCCGGGGCTTTAGGCTCCCCTAGGCTAAGGCTAGGGCTCCCCTAGCCTTCAGGCTAGGGCACCCCTAGGTTTTAGCTACCCTAGCCTTCAGGCTAGGGCACCCCTAGGCTTTAGGCTCCCCTAGGCTAAGGCTAGGGCTCCCCTAGCCTTCAGGCTAGGGCACCCCTAGGCTTTAGGCTCCCCTAGCCTTCAGGCTAGGGTTCCCCTAGGCTTTAGCTCCCCTAGGCTAAGGCTAGGGCTCCCCTAGGCTTCAGGATAGGGCACCCCTAGGCTTTAGGCTCCCCTAGCCTTCAGGCTAGGGCTCCCCTAGCTTCAGGCTAGTGCACCCCTAGGCTTTAGGCTCCCCTAGCCTTCAGGCTAGGGCACCCGTAGGCTTTAGGCTCCCCTAGGCTAAGGCTAGGTCTCCCCTAGCCTTCAGGCTAGGGCACCCCTAGGCTTTAGGCTCCACTAGCCTTCAGGCTAGGGCACCCCTAGGATTTAGGCTCCCCTAGGCTAAGGCTAGGGCTCCACTAGCCTCAGCGAAGGGCACCTCTAGGCTTTAGGCTTCCCTAGCCTTCAGGCTAGGGCTCCCCTAGCCTTCAAGCTAGTGCACCCCTAGGCTTTAGGCTCCCCTAGGCTAAGGCTAGGGCTCCCCTAGCCTTCAGGCTAGGGCATCCCTATCTTTAGGTTCCCCTAGCCTTCAGGCTAGGGCACCCCTAGTCTTTAGGCTCCCCTAGCCTTCAGGTTAGGGCTCCCCTAGCCTTCAGGTTAGGGCACCCGTAGGCTTTAGGCTCCCCTAGCCTTCAGGCTAGGGCTCCCCTAGCCTTCAGTCTAGGGCACCCATCCCTTCAGGCTAGGGCTCCCCTAGCCTTCAGGCAAGGGCACCCCTAGGTTTGGCTCCCCTAACCTTCAGGCTAGGGCTCCCCTAGCCTTCAGGCTAGGGCACCCCTAGGCTTTAGGCTCCCCTAGCCTCAGGCTAGGGCCCCCCTAGCCTTCAGGCTAGGGCACCCCTAGGCTTTAGGATCCCCTAGCCTTCAGGCTAGGGCAACCCCAGGCCTTAGGCTCCCCTAGCCTTCAGGCTAGGACTCCCCTAGCCTTCAGGCTAGGCCACCGCGAGGCTTTAGGCTCCCCTAGCCTTCAGGCTAGGGCACCCCTAGGCTATAGGCTCCCCTAGCCTTCAGGTTAGGGCTCCCCTAGCCTTCAGGCTAGGGCTCCCCTAGCCTTCAGGCTAGGCACCCCTAGGCTTTAGGCTCCCCTATCCTTCAGGCTAGGGCACCCCTAGGCTTTAGGCTCCCCTAGCCTTCAGGCTAGGGCTCCCATAGCCTTCAGGCTAGGGCACCCCTAGGCTTTAGGCTCCCCTAGCCTTCAGGTTAGGGCTCCCCTAGCTTTCAGGCTAGGGCACGCCTAGGCTTTAGGCTCCCCTAGCCTTCAGGCTAGGGCACCCCTAGGCTTTAGGCTCCCCTAGCCTTCAGGCTAGGGCACCCCTAGGCTTTAGGCTCCCCTAGCCTTCAGGCTAGGGCACCCCTAGGCTTTAGGCTCCCCTAGCCTTCAGGCTAGGGCTCCCCTAGCCTTCAGGCTAGGGCACCCCTAGGCTTTAGGCTCCCCTAGCCTTCAGGCTAGGGCTCCCCTAGCCTTCAGGCTAGGGCACCCCTAGGCTTTAGGCTCCCCTAGCCTTCAGGATAGGGCATCCCTAAGCTTTAGGCTCCCCTAGCCTTCAGGCTAGGGCTCACCTAGCCTTAAGGCTAGGGCACCCCTAGGCTTTAGGCTCCCCTAGCCTTCAGGCTAGGGCTCCCCTAGCCTTCAGGCTAGGGCATCCCTAGGCTTTAGGCTCCCCTAGCCTTCAGGCTAGGGCACCTCTAGGCTTTAGGCTCCCCTAGCCTTCAGGCTAGGGCACCCCAAGGCTTTAGGCTCCCCTAGCCTTCAGGCTAGGGCTCCCCTAGCCTTCAGGCTAGGGCACCCCTAGGCTTTAGGCTCCCCTAGCCTTCAGGCTAGGGCTCCCCTAGCCTTCAGGCTAGGGCACCCCTAGTTTTAGGCTCCCCTAGCCTTCAGGCTAGGGCGCCCCTAGCCTTCAGGCTAGGGCACCCCTAGGCTTTAGGCTCCCCTAGGCTAAGGCTAGGGCTCCCCTAGCCTTCAGGCTAGAGCACCCCTAGGCTTTAGGCTCGCCTAGCCTTCAGACTAGGGCTCCCCTAGCTTTCAGGCTAGGGCTCCCCTAGCCTTCAGGCTAGGGCACCCCTAGGCTTTAGGCTCCCCTAGCCTTCAGGCTAGGGCACCCCTAGGCTTTAGGCTCCCCTAGGCTAAGGCTAGGGCTCCCCTAGCCTTCAGGCTAGGGCACCCCTAGGCTTTAGGCTCCCCTAGCCTTCAGGCTAGGGCTCCCCTAGCCTTCAGCCTAGGGCACCCCTAGGATTTAGGCTCCCCTAGGCTAAAGTTGGGGCTCCCTAGCCTTCAGGCTAGGGCACCCCTAGGCTTTAGGTTCCCGTAGCCTTCAGGCTAAAGCACCCCTAGGCTTTAGGCTCCCCTAGGCTAAGGCTAGGGCTCCCCTAGCCTTCAGGCTAGGGCACCCCTAGGCTTTATGCTCCCCTAGCCTTCAGGCTAGGGCACCCCTAGGCATTAGGCTCCCCTAGGCTAAGGCTAGGGCTACCCTAGCCTTCAGGCTAGGGCACCCCTAGGCTTTAGGCTCCCCTAGCCTTCAGGCTAGGGCTTCCCTAGCCTTCAGGCTAGGGCACCCCTAGACTTTAGGCTCCCCTTGGCTAAGGTTAGGGCTCCCCTAGCCTTCAGGCTAGGGCACCCCTAGGCTTTAGGCTCCCCTAGCCTTCAGGCTAAAGCACCCCTAGGCTTTAGGCTCCCCTAGGCTAAGGCTAGGGCTCCCCTAGCCTTCAGGCTAGGGCACCCCTAGGCTTTAGGCTCCCCTAGGCTAAGGCTAGGGCTCCCATAGCCTTCAGGCTAGGGCACCCCTAGGCTTTAGGCTCCCCTAGCCTTCGACTAGGGCTCCCCTAGCCTTCAGGCTAGGGCACCCCTAGGCTTTAGGCTCCCCTAGGCTAAGGCTAGGGCTCCCCTAGCCTTGAGGCTAGGGCACCCCTAGGCTTTAGGCTCCCCTAGCCTTCAGGCTAGGGCACCCCTAGGCTTTATGCTGCCCTAGGCTAAGGCTAGGGCTCCCCTAGCCTTCAGGCTAGGGCTCCCCTAGCCTTCAGGCTAGGGCACCCCTAGGCTTTAGGCTATCCTAGCCTTCAGGCTAGGGCACCCCTATGCTTTAGGCTCCCCCTAGGCTAAGGCTAGGGCTCCCCTAGCCTTCAGGCTAGGGCACCCCTAGGCTTTAGGCTAGGGCTCCCCTAGCGCTAAGGCTAGGGCTCCCCTAGCCTTCAGGCTAGGGCACCCCTAGGCTTTAGGCTAGGGCTCCCCTAGCGCTAAGGCTAGGGCTCCCCTAGCCTTCAGGCTAGGGCACCCCTAGGCTTTAGGCTAGGGCTCCCCTAGCGCTAAGGCTAGGGCTCCCCTAGCCTTCAGGCTAGGGCACCCCTAGGCTTTAGGCTAGGGCTCCCCTAGCGCTAAGGCTAGGGCTCCCCTAGCCTTCAGGCTAGGGCACCCCTAGGCTTTAGGCTAGGGCTCCCCTAGCGCTAAGGCTAGGGCTCCCCTAGCCTTCAGGCTAGGGCACCCCTAGGCTTTAGGCTAGGGCTCCCCTAGCGCTAAGGCTAGGGCTCCCCTAGCCTTCAGGCTAGGGCACCCCTAGGCTTTAGGCTAGGGCTCCCCTAGCGCTAAGGCTAGGGCTCCCCTAGCCTTCAGGCTAGGGCACCCCTAGGCTTTAGGCTAGGGCTCCCCTAGCGCTAAGGCTAGGGCTCCCCTAGCCTTCAGGCTAGGGCACCCCTAGGCTTTAGGCTAGGGCTCCCCTAGCGCTAAGGCTAGGGCTCCCCTAGCCTTCAGGCTAGGGCACCCCTAGGCTTTAGGCTAGGGCTCCCCTAGCGCTAAGGCTAGGGCTCCCCTAGCCTTCAGGCTAGGGCACCCCTAGGCTTTAGGCTAGGGCTCCCCTAGCGCTAAGGCTAGGGCTCCCCTAGCCTTCAGGCTAGGGCACCCCTAGGCTTTAGGCTAGGGCTCCCCTAGCGCTAAGGCTAGGGCTCCCCTAGCCTTCAGGCTAGGGCACCCCTAGGCTTTAGGCTAGGGCTCCCCTAGCGCTAAGGCTAGGGCTCCCCTAGCCTTCAGGCTAGGGCACCCCTAGGCTTTAGGCTAGGGCTCCCCTAGCGCTAAGGCTAGGGCTCCCCTAGCCTTCAGGCTAGGGCACCCCTAGGCTTTAGGCTAGGGCTCCCCTAGCGCTAAGGCTAGGGCTCCCCTAGCCTTCAGGCTAGGGCACCCCTAGGCTTTAGGCTAGGGCTCCCCTAGCGCTAAGGCTAGGGCTCCCCTAGCCTTCAGGCTAGGCACCCCTAGGCTTTAGGCTAGGGCTCCCCTAGCGCTAAGGCTAGGGCTCCCCTAGCCTTCAGGCTAGGGCACCCCTAGGCTTTAGGCTAGGGCTCCCCTAGCGCTAAGGCTAGGGCTCCCCTAGCCTTCAGGCTAGGGCACCCCTAGGCTTTAGGCTAGGGCTCCCCTAGCGCTAAGGCTAGGGCTCCCCTAGCCTTCAGGCTAGGGCACCCCTAGGCTTTAGGCTAGGGCTCCCCTAGCGCTAAGGCTAGGGCTCCCCTAGCCTTCAGGCTAGGGCACCCCTAGGCTTTAGGCTAGGGCTCCCCTAGCGCTAAGGCTAGGGCTCCCCTAGCCTTCAGGCTAGGGCACCCCTAGGCTTTAGGCTAGGGCTCCCCTAGCGCTAAGGCTAGGGCTCCCCTAGCCTTCAGGCTAGGGCACCCCTAGGCTTTAGGCTAGGGCTCCCCTAGCGCTAAGGCTAGGGCTCCCCTAGCCTTCAGGCTAGGGCACCCCTAGGCTTTAGGCTAGGGCTCCCCTAGCGCTAAGGCTAGGGCTCCCCTAGCCTTCAGGCTAGGGCACCCCTAGGCTTTAGGCTAGGGCTCCCCTAGCGCTAAGGCTAGGGCTCCCCTAGCCTTCAGGCTAGGGCACCCCTAGGCTTTAGGCTAGGGCTCCCCTAGCGCTAAGGCTAGGGCTCCCCTAGCCTTCAGGCTAGGGCACCCCTAGGCTTTAGGCTAGGGCTCCCCTAGCGCTAAGGCTAGGGCTCCCCTAGCCTTCAGGCTAGGGCACCCCTAGGCTTTAGGCTAGGGCTCCCCTAGCGCTAAGGCTAGGGCTCCCCTAGCCTTCAGGCTAGGGCACCCCTAGGCTTTAGGCTAGGGCTCCCCTAGCGCTAAGGCTAGGGCTCCCCTAGCCTTCAGGCTAGGGCACCCCTAGGCTTTAGGCTAGGGCTCCCCTAGCGCTAAGGCTAGGGCTCCCCTAGCCTTCAGGCTAGGGCACCCCTAGGCTTTAGGCTAGGGCTCCCCTAGCGCTAAGGCTAGGGCTCCCCTAGCCTTCAGGCTAGGGCACCCCTAGGCTTTAGGCTAGGGCTCCCCTAGCGCTAAGGCTAGGGCTCCCCTAGCCTTCAGGCTAGGGCACCCCTAGGCTTTAGGCTAGGGCTCCCCTAGCGCTAAGGCTAGGGCTCCCCTAGCCTTCAGGCTAGGGCACCCCTAGGCTTTAGGCTAGGGCTCCCCTAGCGCTAAGGCTAGGGCTCCCCTAGCCTTCAGGCTAGGGCACCCCTAGGCTTTAGGCTAGGGCTCCCCTAGCGCTAAGGCTAGGGCTCCCCTAGCCTTCAGGCTAGGGCACCCCTAGGCTTTAGGCTAGGGCTCCCCTAGCGCTAAGGCTAGGGCTCCCCTAGCCTTCAGGCTAGGGCACCCCTAGGCTTTAGGCTAGGGCTCCCCTAGCGCTAAGGCTAGGGCTCCCCTAGCCTTCAGGCTAGGGCACCCCTAGGCTTTAGGCTAGGGCTCCCCTAGCGCTAAGGCTAGGGCTCCCCTAGCCTTCAGGCTAGGGCACCCCTAGGCTTTAGGCTAGGGCTCCCCTAGCGCTAAGGCTAGGGCTCCCCTAGCCTTCAGGCTAGGGCACCCCTAGGCTTTAGGCTAGGGCTCCCCTAGCGCTAAGGCTAGGGCTCCCCTAGCCTTCAGGCTAGGGCACCCCTAGGCTTTAGGCTAGGGCTCCCCTAGCGCTAAGGCTAGGGCTCCCCTAGCCTTCAGGCTAGGGCACCCCTAGGCTTTAGGCTAGGGCTCCCCTAGCGCTAAGGCTAGGGCTCCCCTAGCCTTCAGGCTAGGGCACCCCTAGGCTTTAGGCTAGGGCTCCCCTAGCGCTAAGGCTAGGGCTCCCCTAGCCTTCAGGCTAGGGCACCCCTAGGCTTTAGGCTAGGGCTCCCCTAGCGCTAAGGCTAGGGCTCCCCTAGCCTTCAGGCTAGGGCACCCCTAGGCTTTAGGCTAGGGCTCCCCTAGCGCTAAGGCTAGGGCTCCCCTAGCCTTCAGGCTAGGGCACCCCTAGGCTTTAGGCTAGGGCTCCCCTAGCGCTAAGGCTAGGGCTCCCCTAGCCTTCAGGCTAGGGCACCCCTAGGCTTTAGGCTAGGGCTCCCCTAGCGCTAAGGCTAGGGCTCCCCTAGCCTTCAGGCTAGGGCACCCCTAGGCTTTAGGCTAGGGCTCCCCTAGCGCTAAGGCTAGGGCTCCCCTAGCCTTCAGGCTAGGGCACCCCTAGGCTTTAGGCTAGGGCTCCCCTAGCGCTAAGGCTAGGGCTCCCCTAGCCTTCAGGCTAGGGCACCCCTAGGCTTTAGGCTAGGGCTCCCCTAGCGCTAAGGCTAGGGCTCCCCTAGCCTTCAGGCTAGGGCACCCCTAGGCTTTAGGCTAGGGCTCCCCTAGCGCTAAGGCTAGGGCTCCCCTAGCCTTCAGGCTAGGGCACCCCTAGGCTTTAGGCTAGGGCTCCCCTAGCGCTAAGGCTAGGGCTCCCTAGCCTTCAGGCTAGGGCACCCCTAGGCTTTAGGCTAGGGCTCCCCTAGCGCTAAGGCTAGGGCTCCCCTAGCCTTCAGGCTAGGGCACCCCTAGGCTTTAGGCTAGGGCTCCCCTAGCGCTAAGGCTAGGGCTCCCCTAGCCTTCAGGCTAGGGCACCCCTAGGCTTTAGGCTAGGGCTCCCCTAGCGCTAAGGCTAGGGCTCCCCTAGCCTTCAGGCTAGGGCACCCCTAGGCTTTAGGCTAGGGCTCCCCTAGCGCTAAGGCTAGGGCTCCCCTAGCCTTCAGGCTAGGGCACCCCTAGGCTTTAGGCTAGGGCTCCCCTAGCGCTAAGGCTAGGGCTCCCCTAGCCTTCAGGCTAGGGCACCCCTAGGCTTTAGGCTAGGGCTCCCCTAGCGCTAAGGCTAGGGCTCCCCTAGCCTTCAGGCTAGGGCACCCCTAGGCTTTAGGCTAGGGCTCCCCTAGCGCTAAGGCTAGGGCTCCCCTAGCCTTCAGGCTAGGGCACCCCTAGGCTTTAGGCTAGGGCTCCCCTAGCGCTAAGGCTAGGGCTCCCCTAGCCTTCAGGCTAGGGCACCCCTAGGCTTTAGGCTAGGGCTCCCCTAGCGCTAAGGCTAGGGCTCCCCTAGCCTTCAGGCTAGGGCACCCCTAGGCTTTAGGCTAGGGCTCCCCTAGCGCTAAGGCTAGGGCTCCCCTAGCCTTCAGGCTAGGGCACCCCTAGGCTTTAGGCTAGGGCTCCCCTAGCGCTAAGGCTAGGGCTCCCCTAGCCTTCAGGCTAGGGCACCCCTAGGCTTTAGGCTAGGGCTCCCCTAGCGCTAAGGCTAGGGCTCCCCTAGCCTTCAGGCTAGGGCACCCCTAGGCTTTAGGCTAGGGCTCCCCTAGCGCTAAGGCTAGGGCTCCCCTAGCCTTCAGGCTAGGGCACCCCTAGGCTTTAGGCTAGGGCTCCCCTAGCGCTAAGGCTAGGGCTCCCCTAGCCTTCAGGCTAGGGCACCCCTAGGCTTTAGGCTAGGGCTCCCCTAGCGCTAAGGCTAGGGCTCCCCTAGCCTTCAGGCTAGGGCACCCCTAGGCTTTAGGCTAGGGCTCCCCTAGCGCTAAGGCTAGGGCTCCCCTAGCCTTCAGGCTAGGGCACCCCTAGGCTTTAGGCTAGGGCTCCCCTAGCGCTAAGGCTAGGGCTCCCCTAGCCTTCAGGCTAGGGCACCCCTAGGCTTTAGGCTAGGGCTCCCCTAGCGCTAAGGCTAGGGCTCCCCTAGCCTTCAGGCTAGGGCACCCCTAGGCTTTAGGCTAGGGCTCCCCTAGCGCTAAGGCTAGGGCTCCCCTAGCCTTCAGGCTAGGGCACCCCTAGGCTTTAGGCTAGGGCTCCCCTAGCGCTAAGGCTAGGGCTCCCCTAGCCTTCAGGCTAGGGCACCCCTAGGCTTTAGGCTAGGGCTCCCCTAGCGCTAAGGCTAGGGCTCCCCTAGCCTTCAGGCTAGGGCACCCCTAGGCTTTAGGCTAGGGCTCCCCTAGCGCTAAGGCTAGGGCTCCCCTAGCCTTCAGGCTAGGGCACCCCTAGGCTTTAGGCTAGGGCTCCCCTAGCGCTAAGGCTAGGGCTCCCCTAGCCTTCAGGCTAGGGCACCCCTAGGCTTTAGGCTAGGGCTCCCCTAGCGCTAAGGCTAGGGCTCCCCTAGCCTTCAGGCTAGGGCACCCCTAGGCTTTAGGCTAGGGCTCCCCTAGCGCTAAGGCTAGGGCTCCCCTAGCCTTCAGGCTAGGGCACCCCTAGGCTTTAGGCTAGGGCTCCCCTAGCGCTAAGGCTAGGGCTCCCCTAGCCTTCAGGCTAGGGCACCCCTAGGCTTTAGGCTAGGGCTCCCCTAGCGCTAAGGCTAGGGCTCCCCTAGCCTTCAGGCTAGGGCACCCCTAGGCTTTAGGCTAGGGCTCCCCTAGCGCTAAGGCTAGGGCTCCCCTAGCCTTCAGGCTAGGGCACCCCTAGGCTTTAGGCTAGGGCTCCCCTAGCGCTAAGGCTAGGGCTCCCCTAGCCTTCAGGCTAGGGCACCCCTAGGCTTTAGGCTAGGGCTCCCCTAGCGCTAAGGCTAGGGCTCCCCTAGCCTTCAGGCTAGGGCACCCCTAGGCTTTAGGCTAGGGCTCCCCTAGCGCTAAGGCTAGGGCTCCCCTAGCCTTCAGGCTAGGGCACCCCTAGGCTTTAGGCTAGGGCTCCCCTAGCGCTAAGGCTAGGGCTCCCCTAGCCTTCAGGCTAGGGCACCCCTAGGCTTTAGGCTAGGGCTCCCCTAGCGCTAAGGCTAGGGCTCCCCTAGCCTTCAGGCTAGGGCACCCCTAGGCTTTAGGCTAGGGCTCCCCTAGCGCTAAGGCTAGGGCTCCCCTAGCCTTCAGGCTAGGGCACCCCTAGGCTTTAGGCTAGGGCTCCCCTAGCGCTAAGGCTAGGGCTCCCCTAGCCTTCAGGCTAGGGCACCCCTAGGCTTTAGGCTAGGGCTCCCCTAGCGCTAAGGCTAGGGCTCCCCTAGCCTTCAGGCTAGGGCACCCCTAGGCTTTAGGCTAGGGCTCCCCTAGCGCTAAGGCTAGGGCTCCCCTAGCCTTCAGGCTAGGGCACCCCTAGGCTTTAGGCTAGGGCTCCCCTAGCGCTAAGGCTAGGGCTCCCCTAGCCTTCAGGCTAGGGCACCCCTAGGCTTTAGGCTAGGGCTCCCCTAGCGCTAAGGCTAGGGCTCCCCTAGCCTTCAGGCTAGGGCACCCCTAGGCTTTAGGCTAGGGCTCCCCTAGCGCTAAGGCTAGGGCTCCCCTAGCCTTCAGGCTAGGGCACCCCTAGGCTTTAGGCTAGGGCTCCCCTAGCGCTAAGGCTAGGGCTCCCCTAGCCTTCAGGCTAGGGCACCCCTAGGCTTTAGGCTAGGGCTCCCCTAGCGCTAAGGCTAGGGCTCCCCTAGCCTTCAGGCTAGGGCACCCCTAGGCTTTAGGCTAGGGCTCCCCTAGCGCTAAGGCTAGGGCTCCCCTAGCCTTCAGGCTAGGGCACCCCTAGGCTTTAGGCTAGGGCTCCCCTAGCGCTAAGGCTAGGGCTCCCCTAGCCTTCAGGCTAGGGCACCCCTAGGCTTTAGGCTAGGGCTCCCCTAGCGCTAAGGCTAGGGCTCCCCTAGCCTTCAGGCTAGGGCACCCCTAGGCTTTAGGCTAGGGCTCCCCTAGCGCTAAGGCTAGGGCTCCCCTAGCCTTCAGGCTAGGGCACCCCTAGGCTTTAGGCTAGGGCTCCCCTAGCGCTAAGGCTAGGGCTCCCCTAGCCTTCAGGCTAGGGCACCCCTAGGCTTTAGGCTAGGGCTCCCCTAGCGCTAAGGCTAGGGCTCCCCTAGCCTTCAGGCTAGGGCACCCCTAGGCTTTAGGCTAGGGCTCCCCTAGCGCTAAGGCTAGGGCTCCCCTAGCCTTCAGGCTAGGGCACCCCTAGGCTTTAGGCTAGGGCTCCCCTAGCGCTAAGGCTAGGGCTCCCCTAGCCTTCAGGCTAGGGCACCCCTAGGCTTTAGGCTAGGGCTCCCCTAGCGCTAAGGCTAGGGCTCCCCTAGCCTTCAGGCTAGGGCACCCCTAGGCTTTAGGCTAGGGCTCCCCTAGCGCTAAGGCTAGGGCTCCCCTAGCCTTCAGGCTAGGGCACCCCTAGGCTTTAGGCTAGGGCTCCCCTAGCGCTAAGGCTAGGGCTCCCCTAGCCTTCAGGCTAGGGCACCCCTAGGCTTTAGGCTAGGGCTCCCCTAGCGCTAAGGCTAGGGCTCCCCTAGCCTTCAGGCTAGGGCACCCCTAGGCTTTAGGCTAGGGCTCCCCTAGCGCTAAGGCTAGGGCTCCCCTAGCCTTCAGGCTAGGGCACCCCTAGGCTTTAGGCTAGGGCTCCCCTAGCGCTAAGGCTAGGGCTCCCCTAGCCTTCAGGCTAGGGCACCCCTAGGCTTTAGGCTAGGGCTCCCCTAGCGCTAAGGCTAGGGCTCCCCTAGCCTTCAGGCTAGGGCACCCCTAGGCTTTAGGCTAGGGCTCCCCTAGCGCTAAGGCTAGGGCTCCCCTAGCCTTCAGGCTAGGGCACCCCTAGGCTTTAGGCTAGGGCTCCCCTAGCGCTAAGGCTAGGGCTCCCCTAGCCTTCAGGCTAGGGCACCCCTAGGCTTTAGGCTAGGGCTCCCCTAGCGCTAAGGCTAGGGCTCCCCTAGCCTTCAGGCTAGGGCACCCCTAGGCTTTAGGCTAGGGCTCCCCTAGCGCTAAGGCTAGGGCTCCCCTAGCCTTCAGGCTAGGGCCACCCCTAGGCTTTAGGCTAGGGCTCCCCTAGCGCTAAGGCTAGGGCTCCCCTAGCCTTCAGGCTAGGGCACCCCTAGGCTTTAGGCTAGGGCTCCCCTAGCGCTAAGGCTAGGGCTCCCCTAGCCTTCAGGCTAGGGCACCCCTAGGCTTTAGGCTAGGGCTCCCCTAGCGCTAAGGCTAGGGCTCCCCTAGCCTTCAGGCTAGGGCACCCCTAGGCTTTAGGCTAGGGCTCCCCTAGCGCTAAGGCTAGGGCTCCCCTAGCCTTCAGGCTAGGGCACCCCTAGGCTTTAGGCTAGGGCTCCCCTAGCGCTAAGGCTAGGGCTCCCCTAGCCTTCAGGCTAGGGCACCCCTAGGCTTTAGGCTAGGGCTCCCCTAGCGCTAAGGCTAGGGCTCCCCTAGCCTTCAGGCTAGGGCACCCCTAGGCTTTAGGCTAGGGCTCCCCTAGCGCTAAGGCTAGGGCTCCCCTAGCCTTCAGGCTAGGGCACCCCTAGGCTTTAGGCTAGGGCTCCCCTAGCGCTAAGGCTAGGGCTCCCCTAGCCTTCAGGCTAGGGCACCCCTAGGCTTTAGGC
>NW_027457823.1:0-73387 GCF_050624435.1 Tenrec ecaudatus
TGGCTAGGGGTGCCCTAGCCAAAGCCTAGGGGGGCCCTAGCCTAAACCTAGGGGTGCCCTAGCCTTAGGCTTGGGGTGCCCCAGCCTAAGCCTAGGGTGCCCTAGCCTAAGCCTAATGGTGCCCTAGCATTAGCCTAAGCCTATGGGTGCCCTAGCCTAAGCCTAGGGGTGCCCTAGCCAAGCTAGGGGTGCCCTAACCTAAGCCTAGGGGTGCCCTAGCTTTACGCTAGGGGAGCCCTAGCCTTAGGCTAAGCCTAGGGGTGCCCTAGCCTAAGCCTAAGGGTACCCTAGCCTGAGCCTAGGGGTGCCCTAGCCTTAGGGTAGGGGAGCCCTAGCCTTAGCCTAAGCCTAGGGGTGCCCAGGCCAAAGCCTAGGGGTGCCCTAGCCTAAGCCTATGGGTGCCCTAGCCTAATCCTAGGGTGCCCTAGCCTTAGGCTAGGGGAGCCGTAGCCTTAGCCTAAGCCTAGGGGTACACTAGCCTAAGCCGATGGGTGCCCTAGCCTAAGCCTAGGGGGTACCCTAACCTAAGCCTAGGGGTGCCCTAGCCTTAGGTTAGTCGTGTCCTAGCCTAAGCCTAGTGGTGCTCTACCCTAAGCCTAAGGGTTCCCTAGCCTAAGCCTAGGGGTTCCCTAGCCTAAACCTAGGGTGCCCTAGCCTTAGGCTTGAGGAGCCCTAGCCCTAGCCGACGCCTAGGGGTGCCCTAGCCTAAGCCTAGGTGTGCCCTGCCTAAGCCTTAGGTGCCCTAGCCTTAGGCAAGGGAAGCCCTAGCCTTAGCCTATGCCTAGGGGTGCCATAGCCTAAGCCTAGGGGTGCCCTAGCCTAAGCCTAGGGGTGCCTTAACCTAAGCCTAGGGGTGCCCTAGCCTAAGCCTAGGGGTGCCCTAGCCTTAGCCTAGGGGAGCGCTAGCCTTAGCCTAGGGGAGCGCTAGCCTTAGCCTTAGCCTAGGGGTGCCCTATCCTAAGCCTAGTGGTACAATAGCCTAAGCATAGGGGTGCCCTAGCCTTAGGCTAGGGGAACCTTAGCCTTAGCCTAAGCCTAGGGGTGGCTTAGCCTAAGCCTTGGGTTGCCCTAGCCTAAGCCTAGGGGAGCCCTAGCCTTAGCCTAAGCCTAGTGGTGCCCTAGTCTAAGCTTAGGGGTGCCCTAGCCTAATCCTGGGGGTGCCCTAACCTAAGCCTAGGGGTGCCTTAGCCTAAGCCTAGGGGCGTCCTAGTCTAAGCCTAGTGGTGCCCTAGCCTAACCCTAGGGGTGCCCTAGCATTAAGCTAGGGGAGCCCTAGCCTTAGCCTAAGCCTAGCGTTGCCCTAGCCTAAGCCTAGGGGTGCCCTAGCCTACGCCTACGGGTGCCCTAGCCTTAGGCTAGGGGAGAACTAACCTTACCCTAAGCCTAGGGGTGCCCTAGCCAAAGCCTAGGGGTGCCCTAACCAAAGCCTAGGGGTGCCCTAGCCTAAGCCTAGGGGTGCGCTAGCCTTAGGCTAGGGGAGTCCTAGTCTTAGACTAAGTCTTGGTGTGCCCGAGCCTAAGCCTAGGGGTGCCCTAGCCTAAGCCTAGGGGTGCCCTTGCCTAAGCCTAGGGGTGCCATAGTCTTAGGCAAGGGGAGCCCTAGACTTAGCCTAAGCCAAGGGTTACCCTAGGCTAAGCCTAGCGGTGCCCTACCCTAAACCTAGGGTGCCCTAGCATTAGGCTAGGGGAGCCCTAGCCTTAGCCTATGCCTAGGGTTGCCCTAGCCTAAGCCTAGGGGTGCCCTAACCTTAGGTTAGGGGTGTCCTAGCCTAAGCCTAGGGATGCCCTAGCCTAAGCCTAGGGGTACCCGAGCTTTAGAATAGGGGAGCGCTAGCCTTAGCCTAGGCCTAGGGGTGCCCTAGCATAAGCCTAGGGGTGCCCTAGCATAAGCCTAGTGGTGCCCTAGCATAAGCCTAGGGGTGCCCTAGCCTAAGTTTATGGGTGCCCTAGCCTTAGGCTAGGGGAGCCCTAGCCTTAGCCTAAGCCTAGGGGTGCCCTAGCCTAAGCCTATGGGTGCCCTAGCCTAAGCCTAGGGGTGCCCAGGTCTTAGGCTATGGGAGTCCTAACCTTAGCCTAAGCCTAGGGATGCCCTGGCCTAAGCCTATTTGCTGCCCTAGCCTAAGCCTAGGGGTGCCCTACCCTTAGGCTAGGAGATCCCTAGCCTAAGCCTAGGGGTGCCCTAGCCTTAGGCTAGGAGATCCCTAGCCTTAGCCTAAGCCTATGGGTTCCCTAGCCTGAGCCTAGGGGTGCCATAGCCTTAGGCTTGGGGATCCCTAACCTTAGCCTAAGCCTATGGGTGCCCTAGCCTAAGCCTAGGGGTACCCTAGCGTTAGGCTAGAGGAGCCCAACTTTAGCCTAAGCCTAGTGGTGCCCTACCCTAAGCCTAGGGGTGCCCTAGCCTAATCCTAGGGTGCCCTAGCCTTAGGCTAGGAGAGCCGTAGCCTTAGCCTAAGCCTAGGGGTGCACTAGCCTAAGCCGAGGGGTGCACTAGCCTAAGCTTAGGGGTGCCCTAGCCTTAGGTTAGGGGTGTCCTAGCCTAAGCCTAGGGGTGCCCAAGCCTAAGCCTAGTGGTGCCCTAGCCTAAGCCTAGGGGTGCCCTAGCCTTAGAATAGGGGAGCGCTAGCCTTAGCCTAAGCCTAGGGGTGCCCTATTCTAAGCCTAGTGGTGCAATAGCCTAAGCCTAGGGGTGCCCTAGCCTTAGTCTAGGGGAGCCCTAGCCTTAGACTAAGCCTAGGGGTGCTCTAGCCAAAGCCTAGGGGGGCCATAGCCTAAGCCAAGGGGTGCCCTAGCCTTAGGCTAGGGGAGCCCAAGCCTTAGCCTAAGCCTAGGGGTGCCCGAGCCTAAGTCTAGGGGTGCACTAGCCTAAGCCGAGGGGTGCCCTAGCCTAAGCCTAGGGTTGCCCGAGGCTAAGCCTTGGGGTGCCCTAGCCTAATCCTAGGGATGCCCTAACCTAAGCCTAGGGGTGCCCTAGCCTAAGCCTAGGGGTGCCCTAGCCTTAGACTAGGGGAGCGCTAGCCTTAGCCTTAGGCTAGGGGAACCCTAGCCTTAGCCTAAGCCTATGGGTGCCCTAGCGTAAGCCTTGGGGTGCCCAAGCATAAGCCTAGGGGTGCCCTAGCCTTAGGCTAGGTTAACCCTAGCCTTAGCCTAAGCCTATGGGTGCCCTAGCCTAAGCCTATGGGTGCCCTAGCCTAAGCCTAGGGGTGCCCTAGCTTAAGTCTAGGGGTGCCCTAACCTTAGGCTGGGGTAGACCTACCCTTAGCCTAGACCTAGGGGTGCCCTAACCTAAGCCTAGGGGTGCCCTAGCCTAACCCTAGGTGTGCCCAAGCCTTAAGCTAGGGGAGCCCTAGCCTTAGCCTAAGCCTAGGGTTGCCCTAGCCTAAGCCTAGGGGTGCCCTAGCCTAAACCTAGGGGAGCCCTAGCCTTAGGCTAGGGGAGCCCTAGCCTTAGCCTAAGCCTAGGTGTGCCCTAGCCAAAGCCTAGGGGTGCCCTATCCTAAGCCTAGGGGTGCCCTAGCCTTAGGCTAGGGGAGCCCTAGTCTTAGCCATAATCTTGGGGTGCCTGAGCCTAAGCCTACGGGTGCCCTAGCCTAAGCCTAGAGGTGCCATAACCTTAGGCAAGGGGAGCCCTAGCCTTAGCCAAAGCCTAGGGGTGCCCTAGCCTAAGCCTATGGCTGCCCTAGCCAAAGCCTAGGGGTGCCCTAGCTTTAGGCTATGGGAGCCCTAGCCATAGCCTAAGCCTAGGGGTGCCCTAGCCTAAGCCTAGGGGTGCCCTAGCTTTAGGCTAGGGGAGCCCCAGCCTAAGCCTAGGGGTGCCCTAGCTTTAGGCTAGGGGAGCCCTAGCCATAGCCTAAGCCTAGGGGTGCCCTAGCCTAAGGCTAAGGGTGTCCTAGACTGAGCCTAGGGTTGCCCTAGCCTTAGGGTAGGGGAGCCCTAGCCTTAGCCGAAGCCTAGAGGTGCCCTAGCCAAAGCCTAGGTGTGGCCTAGCCTAAACCTAGGGGTGCCCTAGCCTAATCCTAGGGTGCCCTAGCCTTAGGCTAGGGGATCCGTAGACTTAGCCTAAGCCTAGGGGTACACTAGCCTAAGCCGAGGGGTGCCCTAGCCTAAGCCATGGGGTGCCCTAACCTAAGCCTAGGGGTGCCCTAGCCTTAGGTTAGTGGTGTCCTAGCCTAAGCCAAGGGGTGCCCTACCCTAAGCCTAAGGGTGCCCTAGCCTAAGCCTAGGGGTGCCCTATCCTAAGCCTAGTGGTGCAATAGCCGAAGCCTAGGGTTGCCCTAGCCTAAGTCTAGGGATACCCTAGCCTAAGCCTTGGGTGCCCTAGCCTTAGGCTAGGGGAGTCCTAGCCTTAGCCTAAGCCTAGGGGTGCAATAACCTAAGCCTAGGGGTGCCCTAGCATAAGCCTAGGGGTGCCCTAACCTTAGACTAGGGGAGCACTTTCCTTAGCCTTAGCCTAGGGGTGCCCTATCCTAAGACTAGTGGTGCAATAGACTAAGCCTAGGGGTGCCCTAGCCTTAGGTTAGGGGAACCCTAGCCTTAGCCTAAGCCAAGGGGTGGCTTGGCCTAAGCCTTGGGGTGCCCTAGCCTAAGCCTAGGGGTGCCCTAGCCTTAGGCTAGGGGAGCCCTAGCCTTAGCCTAAGCCTAGTGCTGTCCTAGTCTAAGCCTACGGGTGCCCCAGCCTAAGCCTAGGGGCGCCCTAGTCTAAGCCTATGGGTGCCCCAGCCTAACCCTAGGGGTGCCCTAGCCTTAAGCTAGGGGAGCCCTAGACTTAGCCTAAGCCTAGCGTTGCCCCTGCCTAAGCCTAGGGGTGCCCTACCCTAACCCTAGGGTTGCCCTAGCCTTAGGCTAGGGGAGCCCTAACCTTACCCTAAACCTAGGGGTGCCCTAGACAAAGCCTAGGGGTGCCCTAGCCTAATCCTAGGCGTGGCCTAGCCTTAGGCTAGGGCAGCCCTAGTCTTAGCCTAAGTCTTGGGGTGCCCAAGCCTAAGCCTAGGGGTGCCCTAGCCTAAGCCTAAGGGTGCCCTAGCCTAAGCCTAGGGGTGCCCTAGCCTAAGCCTAGGGGTGCCATAGTCTTAGGCAAGGGGTGCCCTAGTCTTAGCCTAAGCCTAGGAGTGCTCTAGCCTAAGCCTAGGGGTGCCCTAGCCTAAGCTTAGGGGTGCCCTAACCTTAGGCTAGGGGATCCCTAGACTTAGCCTAAGCCTAGGGGTGCCCTAGCCTAAGCCTCAGGGTGCTCTAGCCTAAGCCTGGGGGTGCCCTAGCATAAGCCTAGTGGTGCAATAGCCTAAGCCTAGGGGTGCCCTAGCCTATGCCTAGGGTGCCCTAGCCTTAGGCTAGGGGAGCCCTAGCTTAAGCCTAAACCTAGGGGTGTCCTAACCTAAGCCTAGGGGTGCCCTAGCCTAAGCCTAGTGGTGCCCTAGCCTTAGACTAGGGGAGCGCAACCTTAGCCTTAGGCTAGGTGAACCCTAGCCTTGGCCTAAGCCTATGGGTGCCCTAGCCTAAGCCTTGGGGTGCCCTAACATAAGCCTAGGGGTGCCCTAACCTTAGGCTGGGGGAGACCTACCCTTAGCCTAGGCCTAGGGGTGCCCTAGCCTAAGCCTAGGGGTGCCCTTGCCTAACCCTAGGGGTGCCCAAGCCTTAAGCTAGGGGAGCCCTAGCCTTAGCCTAAGCCTAGGGTTGCCCTAGCCTAAGCCTAGGGGTGCCCTAGCCTAAACCTAGGGGTGCCCTAGCCTTAGGCTAGGGGAGCCCTAGCCTTAGCCTAAGACTAGGGGTGCCCTAGCCAAAGCCTAGGGGTGCCCTAGCCTAAGCCTAGGGGTGCCCTAGCCTTAGGCTAGGGGAGCCCTAGTATTAGCCATAATCTTGGGGTGCCCTAGCCTAAGCCTAGGGGTACCCTAGCCTACGCCTAGAGGTGCCATAACCTTAGGCAAGGGGAGCCCTAGCCTTAGCCAAAGCCTTGGGGTGCCCTAGCCTAAGCCTATGGCTGCCCTACCCAAAGCCTAGGGGTGCCCTAGCTTTAGGCTAGGGGAGCCCTAGCAATAGCCTAAGCCGAGGGGTGCACTAGCCTAAGCCTAGGGTTGCCCTAGCTTTAGGTTAGGGGAGCCCTAGCCATAGCCTAAGCCTAGGGGTGCCCTAGCCTAAGGCTAAGGGTGCCCTAGCCTGAGCCTAGGGGTGCCCTAGCCTTAGGGTAGGGGAGCCCTAGCCTTAGCCTAAGCCTAGAGGTGCCCTAGCCAAAGCCTAGGTGTGGCCTAGCCTAAGCCTAGGGGTGCCCTAGCCTAATCCTAGGGTGCCCTAGCCTTAGGCTAAGGGATCCGTAGCCTTAGCCTAAGCCTAGGGGTACACTAGCCTAAGCCGAGGGGTGCCCTAGCCTAAGCCTAGGGGTGCCCTAAGCCTAGGGGTGCCCTAGCCATAGGTTAGGGGTGTCCTAGCCTAAGACTAGGGGTGCCCTACCCTAAGCCTAAGGGTGCCCTAGCCTAAGCCTAGGGGTGCCCTATCCTAAGCCTAGTGGTGCAATAGCCTAAGCCTAGGTTTGCCCTAGCCTAAACCTAGGGTGCCCTAGCCTTAGGCTAGAGGAGCCCTAGCCTTAGCCGAAGCCTAGGGGTGCCCTAGCCTAAGCCTAGGGGTGCCCTAGCCTAAGCCTTGGGTGCCCTAGCCTTAGGCTAGGGGAGACCTAGCCTTAGCCTAAGCCTAGGGGTGCCATAACCTAAGCCTAGGGGTGCCCTAGCATAAGCCTAGGGGTGCCCTAGCCTTAGACTAGGGGAGCGCTAGCCTTAGCCTTAGCCTAGGGGTGCCTTATCCTAAGACTCGGGGTACAATAGACTAAGCCTAGGGGTGCCCTAGCCTTAGGCGAGGGAAACCCTACCCTTAGACTAAGCAAAGGGGTGGCTTAGCCTAAGCCTTGGGGTGCCCTAGCCTAACCCTAGGGGTGCCCTAGCCTTAAGCTAGGGGAGCCGTGGCCTTAGCCTAAGCCTAGCGTTGCCCTAGCCCAAGCCTAGGGGTGCCCTAGCCTTAGGCTAGGGGAGCCCTAACCTTACCCTAAGCCTAGGGGTGCCCTAGACAAAGCCTAGGGGTGCCCTAGCCTAAGCCTAGGAGTGCCCGTGCCTTAGGCTAGGGGAGCCCTAGTCTTAGCCTAAGTCTTGGGGTGCCCGAGCCTAAGCCTAGGGGTGCCCAAGCCTAAGCCTAGGGGTGCCCTAGCCTAAGCCTAGGGGTGCCATATTCTTAGGCAAGGGGAGCCCTAGTCTTAGCCTAAGCCTAGGAGTGCCCTGGCTTAAGCCTAGGGGTGCCCTAGCCTAAGCTTAGGTGTACCCTAGCCTTAGTCTAGGGGATCCCTAGACTTAGCCTAAGCCTAGGGGTGCCTTAGCCTAAGCCTAGGGGTGCCCTAGCCTTAGCCTAAGCCTAGCGTTCACTAGCCTAAGCCTAGGGGTGCCCTAGCCTAAGCCTAGGCGTGCCCTAGCCTAAGCATAGGGGTGCCCTAGCCTGAGGCTAGGGGAGCCCTAGCTTTATCCTAAGCATAGGAGTGCCTTAGCCTAAGCTTAGGGGTGCCCTAGCTTAAGCATAGGGGTGCCCTAACCTTAGGCTGGGGGAGACCTACCCTTAGCCTAGGCCTAGGGGTGCCCTAGCCTAAGTCTAGGGGTGCCCTAGCCTAACCCTAGGGGTGCCCAAGCCTTAAGCTAGGGGAGCCCTAGCCTTAGCCTAAGCCTAGGGTTGCCCTAGCCTAAGCCTAGGGGTGCCCTAGCCTAAACCTAGGGGTGCCCTAGCCTTAGGCTAGGGGAGCCCTAGCCTTAGCCTAAGACTAGGGGTGCCCTAGCCAAAGCCTAGGGGTGCCCTAGCCTAAGCCTAGAGGTGCCATAACCTTAGGCAAGGGGAGCCTTAGCCTTAGCCAATGCCTTGGGGTGCCCTAGCCTAAGCCTATGGCTGCCCTAGCCAAAGCCTAGGGGTGCACTAGCTTTAGGCTAGGGGAGCCCTAGCAATAGCCTAAGCCGAGGGGTGCCCTAGCCTAAGCGTAGGGGTGCCCTAGCTTTAGGCTAGGGGAGCCCTAGCCATAGCCTAAGCCTAGGGGTGCCCTAGCCTAAGGCTAAGGGTGCCCTAGCCTGAGCCTAGGGGTGCCCTAGCCTTAGGGTAGGGGAGCCCTAGCCTTAGCCTAAGCCTAGAGGTGCCCTAGCCTAAGCCTAGGTGTGCCCAAGCCTAATCCTAGGGTGCCCTAGCCTTAGCCTAGGGGATCCGTAGCCTTAGCCTAAGCTTAGGGGTACACTAGGCTAAGCCGAGGGGTGCCCTAGCCTAAGCTTAGGGGTGCCCTAAGCCTAGGGGTGCCCTAGCCTTAGGTTAGGGGTGTCCTAGCCTAAGCCTAGGGGCGCCCTAGTCTAAGCCTATGGGTGCCCTAGCCTAACACTAGGGGTGCCCTAGCCTTAAGCTAGGGGAGCCCTAGCCTTAGCCTAAGCCTAGCGTTGCCCTAGCCTAAGCCTAGGGGTGCCCTAGCCTAAGCCTAGGGTTGCCCTAGCCTTAGGCTAGGGGAGCCCTAACCTTACCCTAAGCCTAGGGGTGCCCTAGACAAAGCCTAGGGGTGCCCTAGCCTAAGCCTAGGAGTGCCCTAGCCTTAGGCTAGGGGAGCCCTAGTCTTAGCCTAAGTCTTGGGGTGCCCGAGCCTAAGCCTAGGGGTGCCCTAGCCTAAGCCTAGGGGTGCCCTAGCCTAAGCCTAGGGGTGCCATATTCTTAGGCAACGGGAGCCCTAGTCTTAGCCTAAGCCTAGGAGTGCCCTGGCCTAAGCCTAGGGGTGCCCTAGCCTAAGCTTAGGTGTGCCCTAGCCTTAGGCTAGGGGATCCCTAGACTTAGCCTAAGCCTAGGGGTGCCTTAGCCTAAGCCTAGGGGTGCCCTAGCCTTAGCCTAAGCCTAGCGTTCACTAGCCTAAGCCTAGGGGAGCCCTAGCCTAAGCCTAGGCGTGCCCTAGCCTAAGCATAGGGGTGCCCTAGCCTTAGGATAGGGGAGCCCTAGCTTTAGCTTAAGCATAGGGGTGCCTTAGCCTAAGCTTAGGGGTGCCCTAGCCTAAGCCTAGGGGTGCCCTATCCTAAGCCTAGTGGTGCAGTAGCCTAAACCAGGGGTGCCCTAGCCTTAGGCTAGGGGAGCCCTATCCTAAGCCTAAGCCTAGGGGTGCCCTAGCCAAAGCCTAGCGGTGCACTAGCCTAGGCCTAGGGGTGCCCTAGCCTAAGCCTAGCGGTGCCATATTCTTAGGCAAGGGGAGCCCTAGTCTTAGCCTAAGCCTAGGAGTGCCCTGGCCTAAGCCTAGGGGTGCCCTACCCTAAGTTTAGGTGTGCCCTAGCCTTAGGCTAGGGGATCCCTAGACTTAGCCTAAGCCTAGGGGTGCCTTAGCCTAAGCCTAGGGGTGCCCTAGCCTTAGCCTAAGCCTAGCGTTCACTAGCCTAAGCCTAGGGGTGCCCTAGCCTAAGCATAGGGGTGCCCTAGCCTTAGGCTAGGGGAGCCCTAGCTTTAGCCTAAGCATAGGGGTGCCTTAGCCTAAGCTTAGGGGTGCCCTAGCCTAAGCCTAGGGGTGCCCTAGCCTTAGGCTAGGGGACCCCTAGCCTTACCCTAAGCCTAGGGGTGCCCTAGCCAAAGCCTAGGGGTGCCCTAAACTAAGCCTACGGGTGCCCTAGCCTTAGGCTAGGGGAGCCCTAGTCTTTGCCTAAGTCTTGGGGTGCACGAGCCTAAGCCTAGGGGAGCCCCAGCCTAAGCATAGGGGTGCCCTAGCCTAAGCCTAGGTGTGCCCTAGCCTAAGCCTAGGGTTGCCATAGTCTTAGGCAAGGGGAGCCCTAGTCTTAGCCTAAGCCTAGGGGGGCCTTAGCCTAAGCCTAGGGGTGCCCTAGCCTTAGCATAAGCCTAGCGTTCACTACCCTAAGCCTAGGGGTGCCCTAGCCGAAGCCTAGGGGTGCCCTAGCCTTAGGCTAGGGGATCCCTAGCCTTAGACTAAGCCTAGGGGTGCCCTAACCTAAGCCTAGGCGTGCCCTAGCCTAAGCGTAGTGGGGCCCTTGCCTAAGCCTAGGGGTGACCTAGCGTTAGGCTAGAGGAGCCCAACTTTAGCCTAAGCCTAGGGGTGCCCTAGCCTAATACTAGGGGTGCCCTAGCCTAAGCCTAGGGTGCCCTAGCATTAGGCTAGGAGAGCCCTAGTCTTAGCCTAAGCCTAGGGGTGCACCAGCCAAAGTTTAGGGGTGCCCTAGCCTAAAACAAGGGTTTCCCTAGCCTAAGCCTAGGGGTGCCCTAGCCTAAGTCTAGAGGTGCCCTAGCCTAAAACTAGGGGTGCCCTAGCCTAAGCCTAGGGGTGCCCTAGTCTAAGCCTAGGGGTGCCCTAGCCTTAGGCAAGGGGAGCCCTAGCCTTAGCCTAAGCCTAGGGGTGCCCTAACCTAAGCCTAGGGGTGCCCTAGCCTTAGGTTAGTGGTGTCCTAGACTAAGCCTAGGGGTGCCCTAGCGTAACCTAGGGGTGCCCTAGCCTAAGCCTAGGGTTGCCCTAGCCTAAGCCTAGGGGTGCCCTATCCTAAGCCTAGTGGTGCAGTAGCCTAAGCCAGGGGTGCCCTAGCCTTAGGCTAGGGGAGCCCTATCCTAAGCCTAAGCCTAGGGGTGCCCTAGCCAAAGCCTAGCGGTGCACTAGCCGAGGCCTAGGGGTGCCCTAGCCTAAGCCTAGAGGTGTCCTAGCCTTAGCCTAAGACAAGGGGTGCCCGAACCTAAGCCTAGGGGTACCCTAGCCTAAGCATAGGGGTTCCCTAGCCTAAGCCCGGCGTGCCCTAGCCTAAGCATAGGGGTGCCCTAGCCTTAGGCTATCGGAGCCCTAGCCTTAGCCTAAGTTGAGGGGTGCGTTAGCTTAAGCCTAGGGGTTCACTAGCCTAAGCCTAGGGGTGCCCTAGCCTAAGCCCGGCGTGCCCTAGCCTAAGCATAGGGGTGCCCTAGCCTTAGGCTATGGGAGCCCTAGCCTTAGCCTAAGTCGAAGGGTGCGTTAGCCTAAGCCTAGGGGTGCCCTAGCCTAAGCTTCGGGGTGTCCTAGCCTAAGCCTAGGGGTGCCCTAGCCTAAGCTTCGGGGTGCCCTAGCCTAAGCCTAGGGGTGCCCTAGCCTAAGCTTAGGGGTTTCCTAGCCTTAGGCTAGGGGAGCCCTAATCTTAGCCTAAGCCTAGGGGTGCCCTAGCCTAAGCATAGGGGTGCCCTAGCCTTAGGATAGGGGAGCACTAGCCTTAACCTAAGCCTAGGGGTGCCCTATCCTAAGCCTAGGGGTGCCCTAACCTAAGCATAGGGCTGCCCTAGCCTAAGCCTAAGGCTGCCTTAGCCTAAGCCTAGGGGTGCCCTAGCCTTAGCCTAAGCCTAGGGGTGCCCTAGCCTAAGCCTAGGGGTGCCCTAGCCTAAGCCTAGGGGTGCCCTAGCCTAAGCCTAGGGGTGCCCTAGCCTAAGCCTAGGGGTGCCCTAGCTTTAGGCTAGGGGATCCCTAGCCTTAGCCTAAGCCTAGAGGTGCCCTAGCCTAAGCCTAAGAGTGCACTAGCCTGAGGATAGGGGTGCCCTAGCTTTAGGCAAGGGGAGCCCTAGCCTTAGCCTAAGGATAGGGGAGCCCTAGCCTAAGCCTAGGGGTGCCCTAGCCTTAGCCTAGGGGTGCCCTAGCCTAAGCCTAGGGGTGCCCTAGCGTTAGGCTAGAGGAGCCCATCTTTAGCCTAAGCCTAGGGTTGCCCTAGCCTAAGCCTAGGGGTACCATAGCCTCAGGCTAGAGGAGCCCAAGACTTAGCCTAAGCCAAGGGGTTCCCTAGCCTAAGCCGAGGGGTGCCCTAACCTAAGCCTAGGGGTGCCCTAGCCTAAGCCTAAGGGTGCCCTAATGTAAGCCTAGGGGTGCCGTAGCCTTTGGTTAGGGGTGTCCTAGCCTTAGCCTAGGGGTGCCCTAGCCTAAGCCTTGGGGTGCCCTATCCTAAGCCTAGGGGTGCCCTAGCCCTTTCCTAGGGGTGCCCAGGCCTTAGACTAGGGGATCCCTAGCCTTAGGCTAACCCTATGGCTGCCCTAGGCTAAGCATATAGCTGCCCTACCCTAAACCTAGGGGTGCCCTAGCCTAAGCCTAGGGGTGCCCTAGCCTAAGCCTAGGGGTGCCCAAGCCTTAGGCTAGGGGAGCCCTAGCCTTAGCCTAAGCCTAGGGTGCCCTAATCTAAGACTAGGGGTGTCCTAGCCTAAGCCTAAGGGTGCCCTAACCTAAGCCTAGGGGTGCCGTAGCCTTTGGTTAGGTGTGTCCTAGCCTTACCCTAGGGGTGCCCTAGCCTAAGCCTTGGTGTGCCCTATCCTAAGCCTAGGGGTGCCCTAGCCTTAGGCTAGGGTACCCCTAGCCTTGGCCTAAGCATAGGGGTGCCCTAGCCTAAGCCTAGGGGTGCCCTAGCGTAAGCCTATGGGTGCCCTAGCCTTAAGCTAGGGCAGCTCTAGCCTTAGCATAAGCCTAGGAGAGCCCTAACCTAAGCCGAGGGGTGCCCTAGCCTAAGCCTAGGGGTTCCCTAGCATAAGCCTATGGGTGCACTAGCCTAAGCCTAGGGGTGCCCTATCCTAAGACTAGTGGTGCCCTAGCCTAAGCCTAAGTGTGCCCTAGCCTTAGGCTAGGGGAGCCCTAGCCTTAGCGTAAGCCTAGGGGTGCCCTAGCCTTAGGATATGGGAGCCCTACCCTTAGCCTAAGCCTTGGGGTGCCCTATTCTAAGCCTAGCAGTGCCCTAGCCTAAGCCTAGGGGTGCCCTAGCCTAAGCCTAGGTTTCCCTAGCCTAAACCTAGGGGTGCCCTAGCCTAAGCCTAGGGGTGCCCTAGCCTTAGGCCAGGGGAACCCTAGCCTTAGCATAAGCCTAGGGTGCCCTAACTTAAGCCTAGGGGTGCCCTAGCCTTAGGTTAGGGGTGTCCTAGCCTAAGCCTAGTGGTGCCCTAGCCTAAGCTTAGGGGTGCCGTAGCCTAATCCTAGGGGTGCCCTAGCCTTAGAATAGGGGAGCGCTAGCCTTAGCCTAAGCCTAGGGGTGCCCTATCATAAGCCTAGTGGTGCAATAGCCTAAACCTAGGGGTACCCTAGCCTTAGCCTAAGCCTAGGGGTGCCCTAGCCAATGGCTAGGGGGGCCCTAGCCTAAGCCTAGGGGTGCCCTAGCCAAAGCCTAGGGGGGCCCTAGCCTAAACCTAGGTGTGCCCTAGCCTTAGGCTTGGGGTGCCCCAGCCTAAGCCTAGGGGTGCCCTAGCCTAAGCCTAATGGTGCCCTAGCATTAGCCTAAGCCTATGGGTGCCCTAGCCTAAGCCTAGGGGTGCCCTAGCCTTAGGCTAGGGGAGCCCTAACCTTACCCTAAGCCTAGGGGCGCCCTACTCTAAGCCTATGGGTGCCCTAGCCTAACCCTAGGGGTGCCCTAGCCTTAAGCTAGGGGAGCCCTGGCCTTAGCCTAAGCCTAGCGTTGCCCTAGCCTAAGCCTAGGGGTGCCCTAGCCTTAGGCTAGGGGAGCCCTAACCTTACCCTAAGCCTAGGGGTGCCCTAGACAAAGCCTAGGGGTGTCCTAGCCTAAGCATAGGAGTGCCCGTGCCTTAGGCTAGGGGAGCCCTAGTCTTAGCCTAAGTCTAGAGGTGCCCTAGCCTAAGCCTAAGAGTGCACTAGCCTGAGGATAGGGGTGCCCTAGCTTTAGGCAAGGGGAGCCCTAGCCTTAGCCTAAGGATAGGGAAGCCCTAGCCTAAGCCTAGGGGTGCCCTAGCCTTAGCCTAGGGGTGCCCTAGCCTAAGCCTAGGGGTGCCCTAGCGTTAGGCTAGAGGAGCCCATCTTTAGCCTAAGCCTAGGGTTGCCCTAGCCTAAGCCTAGGGGTGCCATAGCCTCAGGCTAGAGGAGCCCAAGACTTAGCCTAAGCCAAGGGGTTCCGTAGCCTAAGCCGAGGGGTGCCCTAACCTAAGCCTAGGGGTGCCCTAGCCTAAGCCTAAGGGTGCCCTAATGTAAGCCTAGGGGTGCCGTAGCCTTTGGTTAGGGGTGTCCTAGCCTTAGCCTAGGGGTGCCCTAGCCTAAGCCTTGGGGTGCCCTATCCTAAGCCTAGGGGTGCCCTAGCCCTTTCCTAGGGGTGCCCAGGCCTTAGACTAGGGGATCCCTAGCCTTAGGCTAACCCTATGGCTGCCCTAGGCTAAGCATATAGCTGCCCTACCCTAAACCTAGGGGTGCCCTAGCCTAAGCCTAGGGGTGCCCTAGCCTAAGCCTAGGGGTGCCCAAGCCTTAGGCTAGGGGAGCCCTAGCCTTAGCCTAAGCCTAGGGTGCCCTAATCTAAGACTAGGGATGTCCTAGCCTAAGCCTAAGGGTGCCCTAACCTAAGCCTAGGGGTGCCGTAGCCTTTGGTTAGGTGTGTCCTAGCCTTACCCTAGGGGTGCCCTAGCCTAAGCCTTGGTGTGCCCTATCCTAAGCCTAGGGGTGCCCTAGCCTTAGGCTAGGGTACCCCTAGCCTTGGCCTAAGCATAGGGGTGCCCTAGCCTAAGCCTAGGGGTGCCCTAGCGTAAGCCTATGGGTGCCCTAGCCTTAAGCTAGGGCAGCTCTAGCCTTAGCATAAGCCTAGGAGAGCCCTAACCTAAGCCGAGGGGTGCCCTAGCCTAAGCCTAGGGGTTCCCTTGCCTAAGCCTATGGGTGCACTAGCCTAAGCCTAGGGGTGCCCTATCCTAAGACTAGTGGTGCCCTAGCCTAAGCCTAAGTGTGCCCTAGGCTTAGGCTAGGGGAGCCCTAGCCTTAGCCTAAGCCTAGGGGTGCCCTAGCCTTAGGATATGGGAGCCCTACCCTTAGCCTAAGCCTTGGGGTGCCCTATTCTAAGCCTAGCAGTGTCCTAGCCTAAGCCTAGGGGTGCCCTAGCCTAAGCCTAGGTTTCCCTAGCCTAAACCTAGGGGTGCCCTAGCCTAAGCCTAGGGGTGCCCTAGCCTTAGGCCAGGGGAACCCTAGCCTTAGCATAAGCCTAGGGTGCCCTAACCTAAGCCTAGGGGTGCCCTAGCCTTAGGCTACGGGAGCCCTCGCCTTAGCCTAAGCCTAGGGGTACCCTAGCCTCAGCCTAGGGGTGCCCTTGCCTAAGCCTAGGGGTGCCCTAGCGTTAGGCTAGAAGGGCCCAACTTTAGCCTACGGGTTTCCTAGCCTAAGCCTAGCAGTGCCCTACCCTAAGCCTAGGGTGCCCTAGCCTTAGGCTAGGGGAGCCCTAGCCTTAGCCCAAGCCTAGGGGTGCCCTAGCCTAAGCCGAGGGGTGCCCTAGCCTAAGCCTAAGGGTGCCCTAACCTAAGCCTAGGGGTGCCCCAGCCTTTGGTTAGGGGTGTCCTAGCCTAAGCCTATGGGTTCCCTAGCCTAAGCCTAGGGGTGCCCTAAACTAAGCCTTGGCGTGCCCTAGCTTAAGCCTAGGGGTGTCCTAGCCTTAGGCAAGGGTAGCCCTAGCTTTGGTCTAAGCCTAGGGGTGCCCTAGCGTAAGCCTATGGGTGCCCTTGCCTAAGCCTAGGGGTGCCCTAGCCTAAGCCTATGGGTGCCCTAGCCTAAGCCTAGGGGTGCCCTAGGCTAAGCCGAGGAGTGCCCTAACCTAAACCTAGGGGTGCCCTAGCCTAAGCCTAAGGGTGCCCTAACCTAAGACTAGGGGTGCCGTAGCCTTTGGTTAGGGGTGTCCTAGCCTTAGCCTAGGGGTGCCCTATCCTAAGCCTAGGGGTGCCCTAGCCTTAGGCTAGGGTACCCCTAGCCTTGGCCTAAGCCTAGGGGGTGCCCTAGCCTAAGCCTAGGGGTGCCCTAGCCTAAGCCTAGGGGTGCCCAGGCCTTACACTAGGGGATCCCTAGCCTTAGGCTAACCCTATGGCAGCCCTAGCCTAAGCCTATAGCTGCCCTACCCTAAACCTAGGGGTGCCCTAGCCTAAGCCTAGGGGTGCCCAAGCCTTAGGCTAGGGGAGCCCTAGCCTTAGCCTAATCCTTTGTGTGCCCTAGCCTAAGCCTAGGGGTGCCCTAGCCTAAGCCTATGGGTACACTAGCCTTAGGCTAGGGGAGCCTAGCCTTAGCCTAAGCCTAGGGGTGCCCTAATCTAAGCCTAGGGGTGTCCTAGCCTAAGCCTAGGGGAGCCCTAGCCTACGCCTAGGGGTGCCCTAGCCTTAGGCTAGGGGAGCCCTAGCCTTAGCCTAAACCTAGGGGTGCCCTCGCCTTAACTAGGGGTGCCCTAACCTAAACCTATGGGTGCCCTAGCCTTAGGCTAGGGGAACCCTAGCCTTAGCATAAGCCTAGGGTGCCCTAGCTTAAGCCTAGGGGTGCCCTATCCTTAGGCTAGGGTAGCCCTCGCCTTAGCCTAAGCCTAGGGGTGCCCTAGCCTAAACCTAGGGTTGCCCTAGCCTAAGCCTAGGGGTGCCCTAGCCTAAGCCTAGGGGTGCCCTAGTGTTAGGCTAGAAGAGCCCGACATTAGCCTAAGCCTAGAGTTGCCCTAGCCTAAGCCTAGGGGTGCCCTATCCTTAGGCTAGAGGAGCCCAAGACTTAGCCTAAGCTTAAGGGTGCCCTAGCCTAAACCGAGGGGTGCCCTAACCTAAGCCTAGGGGTGCCCTAGCCTAAGCCTAAGGGTTCCCTAACCTAAGCCTAGGGGTGCCGTAGCTTTTGGTAAGGTGTGTCCTAACCTTAGCCTAGGGGGGCCCTAGCCTAAGCCTTGGGGTGCCCTATCCTAAGCCTAGGGGTGCCCAAGCCTTAGGCTAGGGTACCCCTAGCCTTGGCCTAAGCATAGGGGTGCCCTAGCCTAAGCCTAGGGCTGCCCTAGCGTAAGCCCATGGGTGCCCTAGCCTTAAGCTAGGGCAGCTCTAGCCTTAGCATAAGCTAGGAGAGCCCTAGCCTAAGACGAGGGGTGCCCTAGCCTAAACCTAGGGGTGCCCTAGCCTAAGCCTAGGGGTGCCCTAGCCTAAGCCGAGGGGTGCCCTAGCCTTAGGCTAGGGGAGCCCTAGCCTTAGCCTAAGCCTAGGGGTGCCGTAGCCTAAGCCTAGGGGTGACCTATCCTAAGCCTAGGGGTGCCCTAGCCTTAGGATATGGGAGCCCTAGCCTTAGCCTAAGCCTGGGGGTGCCCTATTCTAAGCCTAGCAGTGCCCTAGCCTAAGCCTAGGGGTGCCCGAGCCTACGCCTAGGGGTGCCCTAGCCTTAGGCTAGGGGAGCCCTAGCCTTAGCCTAAGCCTATGGGTGCCCTAGCCTAAACCTAGGGGTGCCCTAGCTTAAGCCTAGGGGTGCCCTAGCCTTAGGCTAGGGGAACCCTAGCCTTAGCATAAGCCTAGGGTGCATTAGCCTAAGCCTAGGGGTGCCCTAGCCTAAACCTAGGGGTGCCCTAGCCTAAGCCTAGGGGTGCCCTAGCCTTAGGCTAGGGGAACCCTAGCCTTAGCATGAGCCTAGGATGCACTAGCCTAAGCCAAGGGGTGCCCTAGCCTAAGCCTAAGAGTGCCCTATCCTAAGCCTAGGGGTGCCCTAGCCTTTGGTTAGGGGTGTCCTAGCCTAAGCCTTGGGGTGCCCTAGCTTAAGCCTAGGGGTGTCCTAGCCTTAGGCTAGGGTAGCCCTAACCTTGGCCTAAGCCTAGGGATGCCCTAGCATAAGCCTAGGGGTGCCCTAGCGTAAGATTATGGGTGCCCTAGCCTAAGCCTAGGGGTGCCCTAGCCTAAGCCTAGGGGTGCCCTAACCTTATGCCAGGGGAGCCCTAGCCTTAGCCTAAGCCAAGGGGTGCCCTAGCCTAACCTTAGGGGTGCCCTAGCCTTAAGCTAGGGGAGCCCTAACCTTAGCCTAAGCCTAGGGGTGCCCTAGCCTAAGCCTAGGGGTGCCTCAGCCTTAGGTTAGGGGAGCCCTAGCCTTAGCCTAAGCCTAGGGGTGCCCAAGGCTAAGCCTAGGGGTGCCCTAGCCTAAGCCTAGGGGTGCCCTAGCCTAAGCCTAGGGGTGCCTTAGCCTAAGCCTAGGGGTGCCATAGCCTAAGGAAAGGGGAGCCCTAGCCTTAGCCTAAGTCTAGGGGTGCCCTAGCTAAAGCCTAGGGGTGCCCTAGCCTAAGCCTAGGGGTGTCCAAGCCTAAGCCTAGGGGTGCCCTAGCCTAAGCCTATGGTGCCCTAGCCTTAGGCTAGGGGAGCCCTATCCTTAGCCTAAGTCTAGGGGTGCCCTAGCCTAATCCTAGGGGTGCCTTTGCCTGACCCTAGGGGTGCCCTTGCCTAAGCCTAGGGGTGCCCTAGAGTTCGGCTAGAGGAGCCCAACTTTAGCCAAAGCCTAGGGGTCCTTAGCCTTAGGATATGGGAGCCCTAGCCTTAGCATAAGCCTAGGGGTGCGCTAGCCTACGTCGAGGGGTACCCTAGCCTAAGCCTAGTGGTGTCCTAGCCTAAGTCTAGGGGTGCCATAGCCTAAGCCTAGGGGTGCCCTAGCCTAAGCTTAGGGGTGCCCTAGCCTTAGATTAGGGGAACCCAAGCCTTAGCCTAAGCCTATGTTTGCCCTAGCCTAAGCCTAGGGGTGCCCATGTTTTAGGCTAGGGGAGCCCTAGCCTTATCCTAACCCTAGGGGTGCCCTAGCCTAAGCTTAGGGGTGCCCTAGCCTAAGCCTAGAGGTTCCCTAGCCTTAGGCTAGGGTAGCCCTAGCCTTGGCCTAATCCTAGGGGTGCCCTAGCCTAAGCCTAAGGGTGCCCTAGCCTTAGGCTAGGGGAGCCCTAGCCTGAGCCTAAGCCTAGGAGTGCCCTAGCCTAAGCCTAGGGGTGCCCTAGCCTAAGCCTAGGGGTGCCCTATCCTTAGGCTAGGGGATCCCTTGCCTTAGCCTAAGCCTAGGGGTTCCCTAGCCTAAGTGTAGGGGTGCTCTAGCCAGAGCCTAGCGGTGCCCTAGCCTCAGGCTAGGCGAGCCCTAGCCTTAGCCTAAGCCTAGGGGTGCCCTAGCCTAAGCCTAGGTGTGCCCAAGCCTAAGCCTACGCGTGCCCTAGCAGAAGCCTAAGGTTTCCCTAGCCAAAGCGTAGGGGTGCCCTAGCCTAAGCCTAGGGGTGCCCTAGCCTTAGGCTAGGGGAGCCCTAGCCTTAGCCTAAGCCTAGGGGTGCCTGAGCCTAAGCCTAGGGATGCCCTAGCCTAAGACTAGGGGTGCCCTAGCCTAAGCATAGGGGTGTCCTAGCCTAAGCCTAGGGGTGTCCTAGCCTAAGCCAAGGGGAAACCTAGCCTACGCCTAGGGGTGCCCTAGCCTTAGGCTAGGGGAGCCCTAGCCTTAGCCTAAGCCTAGGGGTGCCCTAGCCAAAGCCTAGGGGTGCCCTAGCCTAAGGCTAATGGTGCCCTAGCCTAAGCCTATGGGTGCCCTAGCCTAAGCCTAGGGGTGCCCTACCCTAAGCCCAGGGTGGCCTAGCCTTAGGCTAGGGGAGCCCTAGCCTTAGCCTAAGCCTAGGGGTGCCTCAACCTAAGCCTAGGGATGCCCTAGCCTAAGACTAGGGGTGCCCTAGCCTAAGCATAGGGGTGCCCTAGCCTAAGCCTAGGGGTGCCCTAGCCTAAACCTAAGGGTGCCCTAACCTAAGCCTAGGGGTGCCCAAGCCTTTGGTTAGGGGTGCCCTAGCCTAAGCCTAGGGGTACCCTACCCTAAGCCTAGGGGTGCCCTAGCCTTAGGTTAGGGAAGCCCTAGCCTTAGCCTAAGCCTAGGGGTGCCCGAGCCTAAGCCTAGGGGTGCCCTAGCCTAAGCCTAGGGGTGCCCTAGCCTAAGCCTAGGGGTGCCCTTGCCTAAGCCTAGGGTGCCATAGCCTTAGGCAAGTGGAGCCCTAGCCTTAGCCTAAACCAAGGGGTGCCCTAACCTAAGCCTAGGGGTGCCCTAGCCAAAGCCTAGGGGTGCCCTAGCTAAGCCTAGGGGTGCCCTAGCCTTAGACTAGGGGTGCCCTAGCCTTAGGCTAAGGGAACCCTAGCCATAGCCTAAACCAAGGGGTGCCCTAGCCTAAGCCTAGGGGTGCCCTAGCCTAAGCCTAGGCGTCCCCTAGCCTAAGCATAGGGGCGCGTCTAGCCGTAGGCTAGTGGAGCCCTAGCCTTAGCCTAAGTCTAGGGGTGCCTTAGCCTAAGCCTAGGGGTGCCCTATTCTAAGCCTTGGGGTGCCCTAGCCTAAGCCTAGGGGTGTCCTAGCCTAAGCCTAGGAGTGCCCTAGCCTAAGCCTAGGGGTGCCCTAGCCTTAGGCTATGGGAGCCCTAGCCTTAGCCTAAGCCTAGGGGTGCTCTAGCGTAAACCTAGGGGTGCCCTAGCCAAAGCCTAGGGTGACCTAGCCTAAGCCTAGGGATGCCCTAGCCTTAGGCTAGGTGAGCCCTAGCCTTAGCCTAAGCCTAGGGGTGCCCTAGCCAAAGCCTAGGGGTATCCTAGCCTAAGCCTAGGGGTGCCCTAGCCTAAGCCTATGGGTGCCCTAGCCTAAGCCTAGGGGTGCCCTAGCCTTAGGCTAGTGGAGCCCAACTGTAGCCTAAGCCTAGAGGAGCCCAAGCCTTAGCCTAAGCCTAGGCGTGCCCTGGCCTAAGCCTAGGGGTGTCCTAGCCTAAGCCTAGGGGTGCCCTATCCTTAGACTAGGGGAGCCCAAACCTTAGCCTAAGCCTATGTTTGCCCTAGCCTAAGCCTAGTGGTGCCCTAGCCTAAGCCTAGCGGTGCCCTAGCCTTAGGCTAGGGGAGCCCTAGCCTTAGCCTAAGCCTAGGGGTAACATAGCCTAGGCCTAGGGGTGCCCTAGCCTAAGCCTAGGGGTTCCTTAGCTTTAGGCTAGGGGAGCCCTAGCCTTGGCCTAAGCCTAGAGGTGCCCTAGCCTAAGCCTAGGGGTGCCCTAACCTTAGGCTAGGGGAGCCCTATCCTTAGCCTAAGCCTAGGGGTGCCCTAGCCTAAGCATAGGGGTGCCCTAGCCTAAGCCTAGAGGTGCCTTAGCCTAAGCCTAGGGGTGCCCAAGCCTTAGGCTAGGGGAGCCGTAGCCTTAGCCTAAGCCTAGGGGTGCCCTATTCTAAGCTTAGCAGTGCCCTCGCCTAAGCCTAGGGGTGCCCTAGCCTTAGACTAGGGGAGCCCTAGCCCTAGCCTAAGCCTACGCCTGCCCTAGCCTAAACCTCGGGGTGCCCTAGCCTAAGCCTAGGGGTGGCCTATCCTAAGCCTAGGGGTGCCCTAGCCTAAGCCTAGGGGTGTCCTAGCCTAAGCCTAGGGGAGCACTAACCTACACCTAGGGGTGCCCTAGCCTTAGGCTAGGGTAGCCCTAGCCTTGGCCGAATCCTAGGGGTGTCCTAGCCTAAGTGTAGGGGGCCCTAGCCTGAGCCTAGGAGTGCCCTAGCCTTAGGCTAGGCGAGCCCTAACCTTAGCCTAAGCCTAGGGGTGCCCTAGCCTAAGCTTAGGGGTGCCCTAGCCTAAGCCTAGGGGTGCCCTAACCTAAGCCTAGGGGTGCCCTAGCCTAAGCCTACGCGTGCCCTAGCCGAAGCCTCTGGGTGCCATGGCCGAAGCCTAGGGGTTCCCTAGCATTAGGCTAGGTGAGCTCTAGCCTTAGCCTAAACCTAGGGGTGCCTTAGCCTAAGCCTAGGGGTGCCCTAGCCTAAGCCTAGGGGTGCCCTAGCCTAAACCTAGGGGAGCCCTAGCCTTAGCCTAAGCCTAGGGGTGTCCTAGCCTAAGTCAAGGGGTGCCCTAGCCTAACCCTAGGGGTGACCTAGCCTTAAGCTAGGGGAACCCTAGTCTTAGCCTAAGCCTAGGGGTGCCCTAGCCTAAGCCTAGGGGTGCACTAGCCTTAAGCTAGGGGAGCCCTAGCCTTAGCCTAAGCCTAGGGTCGCCCTAGCCCAAGCGTAGGAGTGCCCTAGCCTAAGCCTAGGGGTGCCTGAGGCTAAGCCTAGGAATGCCCTAGTCTAAGACTAGGGGTGCCCAAGGCTAAGCCTAGGGGTGCCCTAGCCTAAGCCTAGGGGTGCCCTAGCCTAAGCCTAGGGGTGCCTTAGCCTAAGCCTAGGGGTGCCATAGCCTAAGGAAAGGGGAGCCCTAGCCTTTGCCTAAGTCTAGGGGTGCCCTAGCTAAAGCCTAGGGGTGCCCTAGCCTAAGCCTAGGGGTGTCCAAGCCTAAGCCTAGGGGTGCCCTAGCCTAAGCCTATGGGTGCCCTAGCCTTAGGCTAGGGGAGCCCTATCCTTAGCCTAAGTCTAGGGGTGCCCTAGCCTAAGCCTAGGGGTGCCGTTGCCTGACCCTAGGGGTGCCCTTGCCTAAGCCTAGGGGTGCCCTAGAGTTCGGCTAGAGGAGCCCAACTTTAGCCAAAGCCTAGGGGTCCTTAGCCTTAGGATATGGGAGCCCTAGCCTTAGCATAAGCCTAGGGGTGCCCTAGCCTACGTCGAGGGGTACCCTAGCCTAAGCCTAGTGGTGTCCTAGCCTAAGTCTAGGGGTGCCATAGCCTAAGCCTAGGGGTGCCCTAGCCTAAGCTTAGGGGTGCCCTAGCCTTAGATTAGGGGAACCCAAGCCTTAGCCTAAGCCTATGTTTGCCCTAGCCTAAGCCTAGGGGTGCCCATGTTTTAGGCTAGGGGAGCCCTAGCCTTATCCTAACCCTAGGGGTGCCCTAGCCTAAGCTTAGGGGTGCCCTAGCCTAAGCCTAGAGGTTCCCTAGCCTTAGGCTAGGGTAGCCCTAGCCTTGGCCTAATCCTAGGGGTGCCCTAGCCTAAGCCTAAGGGTGCCCTAGCCTTAGGCTAGGGGAGCCCTAGCCTGAGCCTAAGCCTAGGAGTGCCCTAGCCTAAGCCTAGGGGTGCCCTAGCCTAAGCCTAGGGGTGCCCTATCCTTAGGCTAGGGGATCCCTTGCCTTAGCCTAAGCCTAGGGGTTCCCTAGCCTAAGTGTAGGGGTGCTCTAGCCAGAGCCTAGCAGTGCCCTAGCCTCAGGCTAGGCGAGCCCTAGCCTTAGCCTAAGCCTAGGGGTGCCCTAGCCTAAGCCTAGGTGTGCCCAAGCCTAAGCCTACGCGTGCCCTAGCAGAAGCCTAAGGTTTCCCTAGCCAAAGCGTAGGGGTGCCCTAGCCTAAGCCTAGGGATGCCCTAGCCTAAGACTAGGGGTGCCCTAGCCTAAGCATAGGGGTGTCCTAGCCTAAGCCTAGGGGTGTCCTAGCCTAAGCCAAGGGGAAACCTAGCCTACGCCTAGGGGTGCCCTAGCCTTAGGCTAGGGGAGCCCTAGCCTTAGCCTAAGCCTAGGGGTGCCCTAGCCAAAGCCTAGGGGTGCCCTAGCCTAAGGCTAATGGTGCCCTAGCCTAAGCCTATGGGTGCCCTAGCCTAAGCCTAGGGGTGCCCTACCCTAAGCCCAGGGTGGCCTAGCCTTAGGCTAGGGGAGCCCTAGCCTTAGCCTAAGCCTAGGGTGCCTCAACCTAAGCCTAGGGATGCCCTAGCCTAAGACTAGGGGTGCCCTAGCCTAAGCATAGGGGTACCCTAGCCTAAGCCTAGGGGTGCCCTAGCCTAAACCTAAGGGTGCCCTAACCTAAGCCTAGGGGTGCCCAAGCCTTTGGTTAGGGGTGCCCTAGCCTAAGCCTAGGGGTACCCTACCCTAAGCCTAGGGGTGCCCTAGCCTTAGGTTATGGAAGCCCTAGCCTTAGCCTAAGCCTAGGGGTGCCCGAGCCTAAGCCTAGGGGTGCCCTAGCCTAAGCCTAGGGGTGCCCTAGCCTAAGCCTAGGGGTGCCCTTGCTTAAGCCTAGGGTGCCATAGCCTTAGGCAAGTGGAGCCCTAGCCTTAGCCTAAACCAAGGGGTGCCCTAACCTAAGCCTAGGGGTGCCCTAGCCAAAGCCTAGGGGTGCCCTAGCTAAGCCTAGGGGTGCCCTAGCCTTAGACTAGGGGTGCCCTAGCCTTAGGCTAAGGGAACCCTAGCCATAGCCTAAACCAAGGGGTGCCCTAGCCTAAGCCTAGGGGTGCCCTAGCCTAAGCCTAGGCGTCCCCTAGCCTAAGCATAGGGGCGCGTCTAGCCGTAGGCTAGTGGAGCCCTAGCCTTAGCCTAAGTCTAGGGGTGCCTTAGCCTAAGCCTAGGGGTGCCCTATTCTAAGCCTTGGGGTGCCCTAGCCTAAGCCTAGGGGTGTCCTAGCCTAAGCCTAGGAGTGCCCTAGCCTAAGCCTAGGGGTGCCCTAGCCTTAGGCTATGGGAGCCCTAGCCTTAGCCTAAGCCTAGGGGTGCTCTAGCGTAAACCTAGGGGTGCCCTAGCCAAAGCCTAGGGTGCCCTAGCCTAAGCCTAGGGATGCCCTAGCCTTAGGCTAGGTGAGCCCTAGCCTTAGCCTAAGCCTAGGGGTGCCCTAGCGAAAGCCTAGGGGTATCCTAGCCTAAGCCTAGGGGTGCCCTAGCCTAAGCCTATGGGTGCCCTAGCCTAAGCCTAGGGGTGCCCTAGCCTTAGGCTAGTGGAGCCCAACTGTAGCCTAAGCCTAGAGGAGCCCAAGCCTTAGCCTAAGCCTAGGCGTGCCCTGGCCTAAGCCTAGGGGTGTCCTAGCCTAAGCCTAGGGGTGCCCTATCCTTAGACTAGGGGAGCCCAAACCTTAGCCTAAGCCTATGTTTGCCCTAGCCTAAGCCTAGTGGTGCCCTAGCCTAAGCCTAGCGGTGCCCTAGCCTTAGGCTAGGGGAGCCCTAGCCTTAGACTAAGCCTAGGGGTAACATAGCCTAGGCCTAGGGGTGCCCTAGCCTAAGCCTAGGGGTTCCTTAGCTTTAGGCTAGGGGAGCCCTAGCCTTGGCCTAAGCCTAGAGGTGCCCTAGCCTAAGCCTAGGGGTGCCCTAACCTTAGGCTAGGGGAGCCCTATCCTTAGCCTAAGCCTAGGGGTGCCCTAGCCTAAGCCTAGGGGTGCCCTAGCCTAAGCCTAGAGGTGCCTTAGCCTAAGCCTAGGGGTGCCCAAGCCTTAGGCTAGGGGAGCCGTAGCCTTAGCCTAAGCCTAGGGGTGCCCTATTCTAAGCTTAGCAGTGCCCTCGCCTAAGCCTAGGGGTGCCCTAGCCTTAGACTAGGGGAGCCCTAGCCCTAGCCTAAGCCTACGCCTGCCCTAGCCTAAACCTCGGGGTGCCCTAGCCTAAGCCTAGGGGTGGCCTATCCTAAGCCTAGGGGTGCCCTAGCCTAAGCCTAGGGGTGTCCTAGCCTAAGCCTAGGGGAGCACTAACCTACACCTAGGGGTGCCCTAGCCTTAGGCTAGGGTAGCCCTAGCCTTGGCCGAATCCTAGGGGTGTCCTAGCCTAAGTGTAGGGCGCCCTAGCCTGAGCCTAGGAGTGCCCTAGCCTTAGGCTAGGCGAGCCCTAACCTTAGCCTAAGCCTAGGGGTGCCCTAGCCTAAGCTTAGGGGTGCCCTAGCCTAAGCCTAGGGGTGCCCTAACCTAAGCCTAGGGGTGCCCTAGCCTAAGCCTACGCGTGCCCTAGCCGAAGCCTCTGGGTGCCATAGCCGAAGCCTAGGGGTTCCCTAGCATTAGGCTAGGTAAGCTCTAGCCTTAGCCTAAACCTAGGGGTGCCTTAGCCTAAGCCTAGGGGTGCCCTAGCCTAAGCCTAGGGGTGCCCTAGCCTAAACCTAGGGGAGCCCTAGCCTTAGCCTAAGCCTAGGGGTGTCCTAGCCTAAGCCAAGGGGTGCCCTAGCCTAACCCTAGGGGTGCCCTAGCCTTAAGCTAGGGGAACCCTAGTCTTAGCCTAAGCCTAGGGGTGCCCTAGCCTAAGCCTAGGGGTGCACTAGCCTTAAGCTAGGGGAGCCCTAGCCTTAGCCTAAGCCTAGGGTCGCCCTAGCCCAAGCGTAGGAGTGCCCTAGCCTAAGCCTAGGGGTGCCTGAGGCTAAGCCTAGGAATGCCCTAGCCTAAGACTAGGGGTGCCCTAGCCTAAGCCTAGGGGTGTCCTGGCCTAAGCCTAGGGGTGTCCTAGCCTAAGCCAAGGGGAGCCCTAGCCTAAGCCTAAGGGTTCCCTAACCTAAGCCTAGGGGTGCCATAGCTTTTGGTAAGGTGTGTCCTAACCTTAGCCTAGGGGGGCCCTAGCCTAAGCCTTGGGGTGCCCTATCCTAAGCCTAGGGGTGCCCTAGCCTTAGGCTAGAGTACCCCTAGCCTTGGCCTAAGCATAGGGGTGCCCTAGCCTAAGCCTAGGGCTGCCCTAGCGTAAGCCCATGGGTGCCCTAGCCTTAAGCTAGGGCAGCTCTAGCCTTAGCATAAGCTAGGAGAGCCCTAGCCTAAGACGAGGGGGTGCCCTAGCCTAAGCCTAGGGGTGCCCTAGCCTAAGCCTAGGGGTGCCCTAGCCTAAGCCGAGGGGTGCCCTAGCCTTAGGCTAGGGGAGCCCTAGCCTTAGCCTAAGCCTAGGGGTGCCGTAGCCTAAGCCTAGGGGTGACCTATCCTAAGCCTAGGGGTGCCCTAGCCTTAGGATATGGGAGCCCTAGCCTTAGCCTAAGCCTGGGGGTGCCCTATTCTAAGCCTAGCAGTGCCCTAGCCTAAGCCTAGGGGTGCCCGAGCCTACGCCTAGGGGTGCCCTAGCCTTAGGCTAGGGGAGCCCTAGCCTTAGCCTAAGCCTATGGGTGCCCTAGCCTAAACCTAGGGGTGCCCTAGCTTAAGCCTAGGGGTGCCCTAGCCTTAGGCTAGGGGAACCCTAGCCTTAGCATAAGCCTAGGGTGCATTAGCCTAAGCCTAGGGGTGCCCTAGCCTAAACCTAGGGGTGCCCTTTCCTAAGCCTAGGGGTGCCCTAGCCTTAGGCTAGGGGAACCCTAGCCTTAGCATGAGCCTAGGATGCACTAGCCTAAGCCAAGGGGTGCCCTAGCCTAAGCCTAAGAGTGCCCTATCCTAAGCCTAGGGGTGCCCTAGCCTTTGGTTAGGGGTGTCCTAGCCTAAGCCTTGGGGTGCCCTAGCTTAAGCCTAGGGGTGTCCTAGCCTTAGGCTAGGGTAGCCCTAGCCTTGGCCTAAGCCTAGGGATGCCCTAGCATAAGCCTAGGGGTGCCCTAGCGTAAGACTATGGGTGCCCTAGCCTAAGCCTAGGGGTGCCCTAGCCTAAGCCTAGGGGTGCCCTAACCTTATGCCAGGGGAGCCCTAGCCTTAGCCTAAGCCAAGGGGTGCCCTAGCCTAACCTTAGGGGTGCCCTAGCCTTAAGCTAGGGGAGCCCTAACCTTAGCCTAAGCCTAGGGGTGCCCTAGCCTAAGCCTAGGGGTGCCTTAGCCTTAGGTTAGGGGAGCCCTAGCCTTAGCCTAAGCCTAGGGATGCCCAAGGCTAAGCCTAGGGGTGCCCTAGCCTAAGCCTAGGGGTGCCCTAGCCTAAGCCTAGGGGTGCCTTAGCCTAAGCCTAGGGGTGCCATAGCCTAAGGAAAGGGGAGCCCTAGCCTTAGCCTAAGTCTAGGGGTGCCCTAGCTAAAGCCTAGGGGTGCCCTAGCCTAAGCCTAGGGGTGTCCAAGCATAAGCCTAGGGGTGCCCTAGCCTAAGCCTATGGGTGCCCTAGCCTTAGGCTAGGGGAGCCCTATCCTTAGCCTAAGTCTAGGGGTGCCCTAGCCTAAGCCTAGGGGTGCCCTTGCCTGACCCTAGGGGTGCCCTTGCCTAAGCCTAGGGGTGCCCTAGAGTTCGGCTAGAGGAGCCCAACTTTAGCCAAAGCCTAGGGGTGCCCTAGCCTTAGGATATGGGAGCCCTAGCCTTAGCATAAGCCTAGGGGTACCCTAGCCTAAGTCGAGGGGTACCCTAGCCTAAGCATAGTGGTGTCCTAGCCTAAGTCTAGGGGTGCCATAGCCTAAGCCTAGGGGTGCCCTAGCCTAAGCTTAGGGGTGCCCTAGCCTTAGATTAGGGGAACCCAAGCCTTAGCCTAAGCCTATGTTTGCCCTAGCCTAAGCCTAGGGGTGCCCAAGTTTTAGGCTAGGGGAGCCCTAGCCTTATCCTAACCCTAGGGGTGCCCTAGCCTAAGCTTAGGGGTGCCCTAGCCTAAGCCTAGGGGTTCCCTAGCCTTAGGCTAAGGTAGCCCTAGCCTTGGCCTAATCCTAGGGGTGCCCTAGCCTAAGCCTAGGGGTGCCCTAGCCTAAGCCTAAGGGTGCCCTAGCCTTAGGCTAGGGGAGCCCTAGCCTGAGCCTAAGCCTAGGAGTGCCCTAGCCTAAGCCTAGGGGTGCCCTAGCCTAAGCCTAGGGGTGCCCTATCCTTAGGCTAGGGGATCCCTTGCCTTAGCCTAAGCCTAGGGGTTCCCTAGCCTAAGTGTAGGGGTGCTCTAGCCTGAGCCTAGCATTGCCCTAGCCTTAGGCTAGGCGAGCCCTAGCCTTAGCCTAAGCCTAGGGGTGCCCTAGCCTAAGCCTAGGGGTGCCCAAGCCTAAGCCTATGCGTGCCCTAGCAGAAGCCTAAGGTTTCCCTAGCCAAAGCGTAGGGGTGCCCTAGCCTAAGCCTAGGGGTGCCCTAGCCTTAGGCTAGGGGAGCACTAGCCTTAGCCTAAGCCTAGGGGTGACTGGGCCTAAGCCTAGGGATGCCCTAGCCTAAGACTAGGGGTGCCCTAACCTAAGCATAGGGGTGTCCTAGCCTAAGCCTAGGGGTGTCCTAGCGTAAGCCAAGGGGAAACCTAGCCTACGCCTAGGGGTGCCCTAGCCTTAGGCTAGGGGAGCCCTAGCCTTAGCCTAAGCCTAGGGGTGCCCTAGCCAAAGCCTAGGGGTGCCCTAGCCTAAGGCTAATGGTGCCCTAGCCTAAGCCTAGGGGTGCCCTACCCTAAGCCCAGGGTGGCCTAGCCTTAGGCTAGGGGAGCCCTAGCCTTAGCCTAAGCCTAGGGGTGCCTCAACCTAAGCCTAGGGATGCCCTAGCCTAAGACTAGGGGTGCCCTAGCCTAAGCACAGGGGTGCCCTAGCCTAAGCCTAGGGGTGCCCTAGCCTAAACCTAAGGGTGCCCTAACCTAAGCCTAGGGGTGCCCAAGCCTTTGGTTAGGGGTGCCCTAGCCTAAGCCTAGGGGTACCCTACCCTAAGCCTAGGGGTGCCCTAGCCTTAGGTTAGGGAAGCCCTAGCCTTAGCCTAAGCCTAGGGGTGCCCGAGCCTAAGCCTAGGGGTGCCCTAGCCTAAGCCTAGGGGTGCCCTAGCCTAAGCCTAGGGGTGCCCTTGCCTAAGCCTAGGGTGCCATAGCCTTAGGCAAGTGGAGCCCTAGCCTTAGCCTAAACCAAGGGGTGCCCTAACCTAAGCCTAGGGGTGCCCTAGCCCAAGCCTAGGGGTGCCCTAGCTAAGCCTAGGGGTGCCCTAGCCTTAGCCTAGGGGTGCCCTAGCCTTAGGCTAAGGGAACCCTAGCTATAGCCTAAACCAAGGGGTGCCCTAGCCTAAGCCTAGGGGTGCCCTAGCCTAAGCCTAGGCGTGCCCTAGCCTAAGCATAGGGGCGCGTCTAGCCGTAGGCTAGGGGAGCCCTAGCCTTAGCCTAAGTCTAGGGGTGCCTTAGCCTAAGCCTAGGGGTGCCCTATTCTAAGCCTTGGGGTGCCCTAGCCTAAGCCTAGGGGTGTCCTAGCCTAAGCCTAGGAGTGCCCTAGCCTAAGCCTAGGGGTGCCCTAGCCTTAGGCTATGGGAGCCCTAGCCTTAGCCTAAGCCTAGGGGTGCTCTAGCGTAAACCTAGGGGTGCCCTAGCCAAAGCCTAGGGTGCCCTAGCCTAAGCCTAGGGATGCCCTAGCCTTAGGCTAGGTGAGCCCTAGCCTTAGCCTAAGCCTAGGGGTGCCCTAGCGAAAGCCTAGGGGTATCCTAGCCTAAGCCTAGGGGTGCCCTAGCCTAAGCCTATGGGTGCCCTAGCCTAAGCCTAGGGGTGCCCTAGCCTTAGGCTAGTGGAGCCCAACTGTAGCCTAAGCCTAGAGGAGCCCAAGCCTTAGCCTAAGCCTAGGCGTGCCCTGGCCTAAGCCTAGGGGTGTCCTAGCCTAAGCCTAGGGGTGCCCTATCCTTAGACTAGGGGAGCCCAAACCTTAGCCTAAGCCTATGTTTGCCCTAGCCTAAGCCTAGTGGTGCCCTAGCCTAAGCCTAGTGGTGCCCTAGCCTTAGGCTAGGGGTTCCTTAGCTTTAGGCTAGGGGAGCCCTAGCCTTGGCCTAAGCCTAGAGGTGCCCTAGCCTAAGCCTAGGGGTGCCCTAACCTTAGGCTAGGGGAGCCCTATCCTTAGCCTAAGCCTAGGGGTGCCCTAGCCTAAGCCTAGGGGTGCCCTAGCCTAAGCCTAGAGGTGGCTTAGCCTAAGTCTAGGGGTGCCCAAGCCTTAGGCTAGGGGAGCCGTAGCCTTAGCCTAAGCCTAGGGGTGCCCTATTCTAAGCTTAGCAGTGCCCTCGCCTAAGCCTAGGGGTGCCCTAGCCTTAGACTAGGGGAGCCCTAGCCCTAGCCTAAGCCTACGCCTGCCCTAGCCTAAACCTCGGGGTGCCCTAGCCTAAGCCTAGGGGTGGCCTAGCCTAAGCCTAGGGGTGCCCTAGCCTAAGCCTAGGTGTTCCCTAGCCTTAGGCTAGGGGAACCCTAGCCTTAGCCTAAGCCTAGGGGTGCCCTAGCCTAAGCCTAGGGGTGTCCTAGCCTAAGCCTAGGGGAGCACTAACCTACACCTAGGGGTGCCCTAGCCTTAGGTTAGGGTAGCCCTAGCCTTGGCCGAATCCTAGGGGTGTCCTAGCCTAAGTGTAGGGGGCCCTAGCCTGAGCCTAGGAGTGCCCTAGCCTTAGGCTAGGCGAGCCCTAACCTTAGCCTAAGCCTAGGGGTGCCCTAGCCTAAGCTTAGGGGTGCCCTAGCCTAAGCCTAGGGGTGCTCTAACCTAAGCCTAGGGGTGCCCTAGCCTAAGCCTACGCGTGCCCTAGCCGAAGCCTCTGGGTGCCATAGCCGAAGCCTAGGGGTTCCCTAGCATTAGGCTAGGTGAGCTCTAGCCTTAGCCTAAACCTAGGGGTGCCTTAGCCTAAGCCTAGGGGTGCCCTAGCCTAAGCCTAGGGGTGCCCTAGCCTAAACCTAGGGGAGCCCTAGCCTTAGCCTAAGCCTAGGGGTGTCCTAGCCTAAGCCAAGGGGTGCCCTAGCCTAACCCTAGGGGTGCCCTAGCCTTAAGCTAGGGGAACCCTAGTCTTAGACTAAGCCTAGGGGTGCCTAGCCTAAGCCTAGGGGTGCACTAGCCTTAAGCTAGGGGAGCCCTAGCCTTAGCCTAAGCCTAGGGTCGCCCTAGCCCAAGCGTAGGAGTGCCCTAGCCTAAGCCTAGGGGTGCCTGAGGCTAAGCCTAGGAATGCCCTAGCCTAAGACTAGGGGTGCCCTAGCCTAAGCCTAGGGGTGTCCTGGCCTAAGCCTAGGGGTGTCCTAGCCTAAGCCAAGGGGAGCCCTAGCCTACGCCTAGGGGTGCCCTAGCCTTAGGCTAGGAGAGCCCTAGCCTTAGCCTAAGCCTAGGGGTGCCCTAGCCAAAGCCTAGGGGTGCCCTAGCCTAACTCTAAGGGGGCCCTAACCTAAGCGTTGGGGTGCCCTAGCCTAAGCCTTGGGGTGCCCTACCCTAAGCCTAGGGTGCCCTAACCTTAGGCTAAGGAAGCCCTAGCCTTAGCCTATGCCTAGGGGTGCCCTAGCCTAAGCCGAGGGGTGCCCTAGCCTAAGCCTAGGGGTGCCCTAGCCTTTGTTTAGGGGTGTCCTAGCCTAAGCCTAGGGGTGCCCTAGCGTAAGCCTAGTGGTGCCCTTACCTAAGCCTTGGGGTGCCCTAGCCTAAGCCTAGGGGTGCCCTATCCTAAGCCTAGGGTGCCCTAGCCTTAGGCTAGGGGAGCCCTAACCTAAGCCTAATCCTAAGGGTGCCCTAACCTAAGCCTATAGGTGCCCTATCCTAAGCCTTGGGGTGCCCTAGCCTAAGCCTAGGGGTGCCCTAGCCTTAGTCTAAGGTAGCCCTAGCCTTGGCCTAAGACTAGGGGTGCCCTAGCCTAAGCCTAGGGGTGCCCTAGCCTAAGTTTTGGGGTGCCCTAGCCTAAGCCTAGGGGTGCCCTAGCATTAGGCTAGGGGAGCCCTAGCCTTGGCCAAAACCTAGGGGTGACCTAGCCTAAGGCTTGGGTTGCCCTAGCGTAAGCCTAGGGGTGGCCTAGCCTAAGCCTAGGGGTGCCCTAGCCTAAGCCTAGGGGTGCCCTAGCCTTAGGATAGGGTAGCCCTAGCCTTGGCCAAAACCTAGGGGTGCCCTAGCCTAATGCTTCGGGTGCCCTAGCCTAAGTCTCGGGGTGGCCTAGCCTAAGCCTAGGGGTGCCCTAGCCTAAGCCTAGGGGTCCCTAGCCTAACCCTAGGGGTGCCCTAGCCTTAAGCTAGGGGAGCCCTATTCTTAGCCTAAGCCTAGGGTTGCCGTAGCCTAAGCCTAGGGGTGCCCTAACCCAAGCCTAGGGGTGCCCTACCCTAAGCCTAGGGTTCCCTAGCCTTAGTTTAGGGGAGCCCTGGCCTTAGCCTAAGCCTAGGGGTGCCCGAGCCTAAGTCTAGGGGTGCCCGAGCCTAAGCTTGGTGTGCCCTAGCCTAAGCCTAGGGGTGCCCTAGCCTAAGCCTAGGGGTGCCCTAGCCTAAGCTTAGGGGTGCCATAGCCTTAGGCAAGTGGAGCCGTAGCCTTAGCCTAAACCAAGGGGTGCCCTAACCTAAGGCTAGGGGTGCCCTAGCCTAAACCTAGGGGTGCCCTAGCTAAGCCTAGGGGTGCCCTAGCCTAAACCTAGGGGTGCCCTAGCCTTAGGCTAGGGGTGCCCTAGCCTTAGGCTAGGGGAGCCCTAGCCTTAGCCTAAGCCTAGGGGTGCCCTAGCCTTAAGCTAGGGGAGCCTTAGCCTTAGCCTAAGCCTAGGGTGGCCCTAGCATAAGCCTAGGCGTGCCCTAACCCAAACATAGGGGCGCCCTAGCCTTAGGATAGGGGAGCCCTAGCCTTAGCCTAAGCCTAGGGGTGACCTACACTAAACCTAGGGGTGCACTAGCCTTAGGCCAGGGGACCCCTCGCCTTAGCCTAAGCCTAGTGGGGCCCTAGGCTAAGCCTAGGGGTTCCCAAGCCTAAGCCTAGGGGTGCCCTTACCTAAGACTAGGGGTGCCCTTACCTAAGACTAGGGGTGCCCTTGCCTAAGCCTAGTGGTGCCCTAGAGTTAGGCTAGAGGAGCCCAACCGTAGCCTAAGCCTAGGGGAGCCCAAGCCTTAGCCTAAGCATAGGCGTGCCCTGGCCTAAGCCTAGGGGTGTCCTAACCTAAGCCTAGGGGTGCCCTAGCCTAAGCCTAGGGGTGCCCTAGCCCAAGCTTAGGTGTGCCCTAGCCGTAGACTAGGGGAGCCCAAGCCTTAGCCTAAGCCTATGTTTGCCCTAGCCTAAGCCTAGTGGTGCCCTAGCCTAAGGCTAGCGGTGCCCTAGCCTTAGGCTAGGGGAGCCCTAGCCTTAGCCTAGCCTAGGGGTACCATAGCCTAAGCCTAGGGGTGCCCTAGCCTAAGCCTAGGGGTTCCCTAAAATTAGGCTAGGGGAGCCCTAACCGAGGCCTAAACCTAGGGGTGCCCTAGCCTAAGCCTATGGGTGCCCTAACCTTAGGGTAGTGGAGCCCTATCCTTAGCCTAAGCCTAGGGGTGCCCTAGCCTAAGCCTAGGGGTGCCCTAGCCTAAGGCTAAGGGTGCCCTAACCTAAGCCTAGGGGTGCCCAAGCCTTAGGCTAGGGGAGCCCTAGCCTTAGCCTAAGCCTAGGGGTGCCCTAGCCTAAGCCTAGGGGTGCCCTAGCCTAAACCTAGGGGTGCCCTAACCTAAGCCTAGGGGTTCCCTAGCCTTAGGCTAGGGTAGCCCTAGCCTTGGCCTAATCCTAGGGGTGTCCTAGCCTAAGTGTAGGGGGCCCTAGCCTGAGCCTAGCAGTGCCCTAGCCTTAGGCTAGGTGAGCCCTAACCTTAGCCAAAGCCTAGGGGTGTCCTAGCCTAAGCCAAGGGGTGCCCTAGCCTAACCCTAGGGGTGCCCTAGCCTTAGGCTAGGGGAACCCTAGTCTTAGCCTAAGCCTAGGGGTGCCCTAGCCTAAGCCTAGGGGTGCACTAGCCTTAAGCTAGGGGAGCCCTAGCCTTAGCCTAAGCCTGGGGTCGCCCTAGCCCAAGCGTAGGAGTGCCCTAGCCTAAGCCTAGGGGTGCCTGAGGCTAAGCCTAGGGATGCCCTAGCCTAAGAATAGGGGTGCCCTAGCCTAAGCCTAGGGGTGTCCTGGCCTAAGCCTAGGGGTGTCCTAGCCTAAGCCAAGGGGAGCCCTAGCCTACGCCTAGGGGTGCCCTAGCCTTAGGCTAGGAGAGCCCTAGCCTTAGCCTAAGCCTAGGGGTGCCCTAGCCAAAGCCTTGGGGTGCCCTAGCCTAAGTCTAAGGGGGCCCTAGCCTAAGCGTTGGGGTGCCCTAGCCTAAGCCTTGGGGTGCCCTACCCTAAGCCTAGGGTGCCCTAACCTTAGGCTAGGGAAGCCCTAGCCTTAGCCTATGCCTAGGGGTGCCCTAGCCTAAGTCGAGGGGTGCCCTAGCCGAAGCCTAGGGGTGCCCTAGCCTTTTGTTAGGGGTGTCCTAGCCTAAGCCTAGGGGTGCCCTAGCATAAGCCTAGTGGTGCCCTTACCTAAGCTTTGGGGTGCCCTAGCCTAAGCCTAGGGGTGCCCTATCCTAAGCCTAGGGTACCCTAGCCTTAAGCTAGGGGAGCCCTAACCTTAGCCTAAGCCTAAGGGTGCCCTAACCTAAGCCTATAGGTGCCCTATCATAAGCCTTGGGGTGCCCTAGCCTAAGCCTAGGGTGCCCTAGCCTTAGACTAAGGTAGCCCTAGCCTTGGCCTAAGACTAAGGGTGCCCTAGCCTTAAGCTAGGGGAGCCCTACCCTTAGCCTAAGCCTAGGCGTGCCCTAGCCTAAGCCTAGGGGAGTCCTAGCCTAAGCCTAGGGGTGCCCTAGCCTAAGCCTAGGGGTGCCCTAGCCTAAGCTTAGGGCTGCCCTAGCCTTAGACTAGGGGAGCCCAAGCCTTATCCTAAGCCTATGTTTGCCCTAGCTTAAGCCTAGTGGTGCCCTAGCCTAAGCCTAGCGGTGTCCTAGCCTTAGGCTAGTGGAGCCCTGGCCTTAGCCTAAGCCTAGGGGTACCATAGCCTAAGCCTAAGGGTGCGCTAGCCTAAGCCTAGGGGTTCCCTAGCCTTAGGCTAGGGTAGCACTAGCCTTGGCCTAATCCTAGGGGTGCCCTAGCCTAAGCCTAGGGGTGCCCTAACCTTAGGCTAGGGGAGCCCTATCCTTAGCCTAAGCCTAGGGGTGCCCTAGGCTAAGCCTAGGGGTGACCTAGCCTAAGCCTAGGGGTGCCCTAGCCTAACCCTTGGGGTGCCCTAGCCTTAAGCTAGGGGAGCCCTACCCTTAGCCTAAGCCTAGGCGTGCCCTAGCCTAAGCTTAGGGGAGTCCTAGCCTAAGCCTAGGGGTGCCCTAGCCTAAGCCTAGGGGTGCCCTAGCCTAAGCTTAGGGATGCCCTAGCCTTAGACTAGGGGAGCCCAAGCCTTAGCCTAAGCCTATGTTTGCCCTAGCCTAAGCCTAGTGGTGCCCTAGCCTAAGTCTAGCGGTTCCCTAGCCTTAGGCTAGGGTAGCCCTAGCCTTAGCCTAAGCCTAGGGGTACCATAGCCTAAGCCTAGGGGTGCCCTAGCCAAAGCCTAGGGGTGCCCTAGCCTTAGGCTAGGGGACTCCTAGCCTTAGCCTAAGCCTAGGGGTGCCCTAGCCAAAAACTAGGGTGCCCTAGCCTAAGCTTCTGGGTGCCCTAGCCTAAGCCTAGGGGTGCCCGAGCCTAAGCCTAGGGGTGCCCTAGCCTAAGCCGAGGGGTGCCCTAGCCTAAGCTTAGGGGTTCCCTAGCCTTAGGCTAGGGGAGCCATAGCCTTAGCCTAAGCCTAGGGGTTCACTAGCCTAGCCCAGTGGTGCCCTAGCCTAAGTATAGTCGTGCCCTAGCCTAAGCATAGGGGTGTCCTAGCCTTAGGCTAGGGGAGCCCGAGCCGTAGCGTAAGCCTAGGGGTGCCCTAGCCTAAGCCCAGTGGTGCCCTAGCCTAAGCCTAGGGGTGCCCCAGCCTAAGCATAGGGGTGCCCTAGCCTTAGGCTAGGGGAGCCCTAGCCTTAGCCTAAGCCTAGGGCTGCCCTTGCCTAAGCCTAGGGGTGCCGTACTCTAAGCCTAGGGGTGCCTTAGCCTTAGGCTAGGGGAGCCCTTGCCTTAGCCTAAGCCGAGGGGTGCGCTAACCAAAGATTAGGGGTGCCCTAGCCTAAGCCTCTGGGTGCCCTAGCCTAAGCCTAGGTGTGCCCTAGCCTAAGCCTAGGGGAGCCCTAGCCTTAGCATAAGACTGGGGTGCCCTAGTCTAAGCCTAGGGGTGCCCTGCCTAAGCCTAGGCGTGCCCTACCCTACCCTTAGGGGTTCCCTAGCCTTAGGCTAGGGGAGCCCTAGCCTTAGCCTAAGCCTAGGGGTTCACTAGCCTAAGCCTAGGAGTGCCCTAGCCTATGCCCAGGCTTGCCCTAGCCTAAGCATAGGGGTGCCCTAGTTTTAGGATAGGGGAGCCCTATTTTTAACCTAAGCCTAGTGGTGCCTTAGCCTAAGCCTAGGGGTGCCCTAGCCTAAGCCTAGGGGTGCCCTAGCCTAAGCATTGGGGTGCCCTAGTCTAAGCCTAGGGGTGCCCATTTCTAAGCCTATGGGTGCCCTAGCATTAGGCTTGAGGAGCCCAACTTTAGCCTAAGCCTAGGGGTGCCCTAGCCTAAGCCGAGGGGTGCCCTAGCCTAAGCCTAGGGTGCCCTAGCCTTATGTTCCTGGAGCCCTAGCATTAGCCTAAGCCTAGGGGTGCCCTAGGCTAAGCCTAGGGGTGCCCTAGCCTAAGCCTAGGGGTGCCCTAGCCAAAAGCTAGGGGTGCCCTAGCCTAAGTCTAGGGGTGCCCTAGCCTAAGCCTAGGGGTGCCCTAGCCTAAGCCTCGGCGTGCCCTAGCCTAAGCTTAGGGGTTCCCTAGCCTTAGGCTAGGGGAGCCCTAGCCATAGCCTAAGCCTAGGGGTTCACTAGCCTAAGCCTAGGGGTGCCCTAGCCTTAGCCTAAGCCTAGGGGTTCACTAGCCTAAGCCTAGGGGTGCCCTAGCCTAAGTCTAGGCGTGCCCTAGCCTAAGCATAGGGGTGCCCTAGCCTTAGGCTTGGGGAGCCCGAGCCTTAGCGTAAGCCTAGGTGTGCCCTAGCCTAAGCTTAGCGGTGCCCTAGCCTTAGGCTAGGGGAGCCCTAGCCTTAGCCTAAGCCTAGGAGTGCCCTAGCCTAAGCCTAGGAGTGCCCTAGGCTAAGCCTCAGGGTGCCCTAGCCTAAGCCTAGGAGTGCCCTAGCCTAAGCACAGGGGTGCCCTAGCCTTAGGCTAGGGGAGCCCTAGCCTTAGCCTAAGCATAGGACTGCCCTAGCTTAAGCTTAGGGATGCCCTAGTCTAAGCCTAGGGGTGCCTTAACCTTAGGCTAGGGGAGCCCTACCCTTAGCCTAAGCCTAGGGATTCACTAGCCTAGCCTTGGGGTGCCCTAGCCTAAGTCTAGGCATGCCATAGCCTAAGCATAGCGGTGCCCTAGCCTTAGGCTAGGGGAGCCCGAGCCTTAGCGTAAGCCTAGTGGTGCCCTAGCCTTAGGCTAGAGGAGCCCTAGCCTAAGCCTAAGCCTAGGGGTGCCCTAGCCTAAGCCTAGGGGTGCCCTAACCTTAGGCTAGGGGAGCCCTATCCTTAGCCTAAGCCTAGGGGTGTCCTAGCCTAAGCCTAGGGGTGCCCTAGCCTAAGCCTAGGGGTGCCCTAGCCTAAGCCTCGGCGTGCCCTAGCCTAAGCTTAGGGGTTCCCTAGCCTTAGGCTAGGGGAGCCCTAGCCATAGCCTAAGCCTAGGGGTTCACTAGCCTAAGCCTAGGGGTGCCCTAGCCTTAGCCTAAGCCTAGGGGTTCACTAGCCTAAGCCTAGGGGTGCCCTAGCCTAAGTCTAGGCGTGCCCTAGCCTAAGCATAGGGGTGCCCTAGCCTTAGGCTTGGGGAGCCCGAGTCTTAGCGTAAGCCTAGGTGTGCCCTAGCCTAAGCTTAGCGGTGCCCTAGCCTTAGGCTAGGGGAGCCCTAGCCTTAGCCTAAGCCTAGGAGTGCCCTAGCCTAAGCCTAGGAGTGCCCTAGGCTAAGCCTCAGGGTGCCCTAGCCTAAGCCTAGGAGTGCCCTAGCCTAAGCATAGGGGTGCCCTAGCCTTAGGCTAGGGGAGCCCTAGCCTTAGCCTAAGCATAGGACTGCCCTAGCTTAAGCCTAGGGATGCCCTAGTCTAAGCCTAGGGGTGCCTTAACCTTAGGCTAGGGGAGCCCTAGCCTTAGCCTAAGCCTAGGGATTCACTAGCCTAGCCTTGGGGTGCCCTAGCCTAAGTCTAGGCATGCCATAGCCTAAGCATAGCGGTGCCCTAGCCTTAGGTTAGGGGAGCCCGAGCCTTAGCGTAAGCCTAGTGGTGCCCTAGCCTTAGGCTAGAGGAGCCCTAGCCTAAGCCTAAGCCTAGGGGTGCCCTAGCCTAAGCCTAGGGGTGCCCTAACCTTAGGCTAGGGGAGCCCTATCCTTAGCCTAAGCCTAGGGGTGTCCTAGCCTAAGCCTAGGGGTGCCCTAGCCTAAGCCTAGGGGTGCCCTAGCCTAAGCCTAGGGGTGCCCTAGCCTAAGCCTAGGGGTGCCCTAGCCTAACCCTTGGGGTGCCCTAGCCTTAAGCTAGGGGAGCCCTAGCCTTAGCCTAAGCCTAGGCGTACCCTAGCCTAAGCCTAGGGGAGTCCTAGCCTAAGCCTAGGGGTGTCCTAGCCTAAGCCTAGGGGTGCCCTAGCCTAAGCTTAGGGGTGCCCTAGCCTTAGACTAGGGGAGCCCAAGCCTTAGCCTAAGCCTATGTTTGCCCTAGCCTAAGCCTAGTGGTGCCCTAGCCTAAGCCTAGTGGTGCCCTAGCCTTAGGCTAGGGGAGCCCTAGCCTTAGCCTATGCCTAGGGGTACCATAGCCTAAGACTAGGGGTGCCCTAGCCTAAGCCTAGGGGTTCCCTAGCCTGAGGCTAGGGTAGCCCTAGCCTTGGCCTAACCTAGGGGTGCCCTAACCTTAGGCTAGGGGAGCCCTATCCTTAGCCTAAGCCTAGGGGTGCCCTTGCCTAAGCCTAGGGGTGCCCTAACCTAAGCCTAGGGGTGCCCTAGCCTAAGCCTAGGGGTGCCCTAGCCTAACCCTAGGGGTGCCCTAGCCTTAAGCTAGGGGAGCCCTATCCTTAACCTAAGCCTAGGGGTGCCCCAGCCTAAGCCTAGGGGTGCCCTAGCCTAAGCCTAGGGGTGCCCTACCCTAAGCCTAGGGGTGCCCTAACCTCAGGTTAGGGGAGCCCTAGCATTAGCCTAAGCCTAGGGGTGCCCGAGCCTTAGGCTAGGTGTGCCCTAGCCTAAGCCTAGGGGTGCCCTAGCCTAAGCCTAAGGGTGCCGTAGCCTGAGCCTACGGGTGCCATAGCCTAAGGCAAGGGGAGCCCTAGCCTTAGCCTAAGCCTGGGGTGCCCTAGCCAAAGCCTAGGGGTGCCCTAGCCTTAGGCTAGGGGAGCCCTAGCCTTATCCTAAACAAAGGCGTCCCATAGCCTAAGTCTAGGGGTGTCCTAGCCTAAGCCTAGGCGTGCCCTAGCCTAAGCATAGTGGTGCCCTAGCCTTAGGCTAGGGGAGACCTAGCCTTAGCCTAAACCTAGGGGTGCCTTAGCCTAAGCCTAGGGGTGCCTTAGCCTAAGCCTAGGGGTGCCCTAGCGATAGGCTAGGGGAGACACAGCCTTAGCCTAAGCCTAGGGGTCCCCCAGCCTTAGGCTAGGGGAGCCCTAGCCTTAGCCTAAGCCTAGAGGTGCCCTATTCTAAGCCTACGGGTGCCCTAGCATAAGCCTAGGGGTGCCCTAGCCTTAGGCTAGGGGAGCCCTAGCCTAAGCCTAAGCCTACGGGTGCCCTAGCCTAAGCCTCTGGGTGCCCTAGCCTAAGCCTAGGGGTGCCCTAGCCTAAGCCTATGGGTGCCCTAGCCTAAGCCTAGGGGTGCCCTAGCCTTAGGCTAGGGGAGCCCTAGCCTTAGCCTAAGCCTAGAGGTACCCTAGCCAAAAACTAGGGTGCCCTAGCCTAAGCTTCTGGGTGCCCTAGCCTAAGCCTAGGGGTGCCCTAGCCTAAGCCGAGGGGTGCCCTAGCCTAAGCTTAGGGGTTCCCTAGCCTTAGGCTAGGGGAGCCCTAGCCTTAGCCTAAGCCTAGGGGTTCACTAGCCTAGCCTAGGGGTGCCCTAGCCTAAGTCTAGGCGTGCCCTAGCCTAAGAATAGGGGTGTCCTAGCCTTAGGCTAGGGGAGCCCGAGACTTAGCGTAAGCCTAGGGGTGCCCTTGCCTAAGCCTAGGGGTGCCATAGCCTTAGGCTAGGGGATCCCTAGCCTTAGCCTAAGCCTAGGGGTGCCCTAGCCTAAGCCTAGGGGTGCCCTAGGCTATGCCTAGGGTTGCCCGAACCTAAGCCTAGGGGTGCCCTAGCCTAAGCATAGGGGTGCCCTAGCCTTAGCCTAAGCCTAGGGCTGCCCTAGCCTAAGCCTAGGGGTGCCGTACTCTAAGCCTAGGGATGCCTTACCCTTAGGCTAGGGGAGCCCTAGCCTTAGCCTAAGCCTAGGGGGGCCCTAGCCAAAGATTAGGGGAGCCCTAGCCTAATCCTCTGGGTGCCCTAGCCTAAGCCTAGGTGTGCCCTAGGCTAAGCCTAGGGGAGCCCTAGCCTTAGCCTAAGACTAGGGGTGCCCTGCCTAAGCCTAGGGGTGCCCTACCCTACCCTTAGGGGATCCCTAGCCTTAGGCTAGGGGAGCCCTAGCCTTAGCCTAAGCCTAGGGGTTCACTAGCCTAAGCCTAAGAGTGCCCTAGCCTATGCCCAGGCTTGCCCTAGCCTAAGCATAGGGGTGCCCTAGTTTTAGGATAGGGGAGCCCTATTCGTAACCTCAGCCTAGTGGTGCCTTAGCCTAAGCCTAGGTGTGCCCTAGCCTAAGCATAGGGGTGCCCTAGCCTAATCATTGGGGTGCCCTAGCCTAAGCCTAGGGGTGCCCTAGCCTAAGCCTAGGGGTGCCCTAACCTAAGCCTAGGGGTGCCCTAGCCTTATGTTAGTGGAGCCCTAGCCTTAGCCTAAGCCTAGGGGTGCCCTAGGCTAAGCCTAGGGGTGCCCTAGCCTAAGCCTAGGGGTGCCCTAGCCAAAAGCTAGGGGTGCCCTAGCCTAAGTCTAGGGGTGCCCTAGCCTAAGTCTAGGGGTGCCCTAGCCTAAGCCTCGGCGTGCCCTAGCCTAAGCTTAGGGATTCCCTAGCCTTAGGCTAGGGGAGCCCTAGCCTTAGCCTAAGCCTAGGGGTTCACTAGCCTAAGCCTAGGGGTGCCCTAGCCTAAGTCTAGGCGTGCCCTAGCCTAAGCCTAGGAGTGCCCTAGCCTAAGCCATAGGTGCCCTAGAATAAGCCTCAGTGTGCCCTAGCCTAAGCCTAGGAGTGCCCTAGCCTAAGCATAGGGGTGCCCTAGCCTTAGGCTAGGGGAGCCCTAGCCTTAGCCTAAGCATAGGACTGCCCTAGCTTAAGCCTAGGGGTGCCCTAGTCTAAGCCTAGGGGTGCCTTAACCTTAGGCTAGGGGAGCCCTAGCCAAAGCCTAGGGGTGCCCTAGCCTAAGCCCAGGGGTGCCCTAGCCTTAGGCTAGGGGAGCCCTAGCCTTAGCCTAAGCCTAGGGGTTCACTAGCCTAGCCTTGGGGTGCCCTATCCTAAGTCTTGGCATGTCATAGCCTAAGCATAGCGGTGCCCTAGCCTTAGGCTAGGGGAGCCCGAGCCTTAGCGTAAGCCTAGGGGTTTCCTAGCCTTAGGCTAGAGGAGCCCTAGCCTTAGCCTAAGCCTATGGGTGCCCTAGCCTAGCCTAGGGGTGCCCTAGCCAAAGCCTAGGGGTGCCCTAGCCTAAGCCTAGGGGTGCCCTAGCCTTAGGCTAGGGGAGCCCTAGCCTTAGCCTAAGCCTAGGGGTGCCCTAGCCTTAAGCTAGGGGAGCCTTAGCCTTAGCCTAAGCCTAGGGTGGCCCTAGCGTAAGCCTAGGGGTGCCCTAGCCTAAGCCTAGGGGTGCCCTAGCCTTACGCTAGGGGAGCCATAGCCTTAGCCTAAGACTAGGGGTGCCTGAGCCTAAGCCTAGGGGTGCCCTAGCCTTAAGCTAGGGGAGCCTTAGCCTTAGCCTAAGCCTAGGGTGGCCCTAGCCTAAGCCTAAGGGTGTCCTAGCCTAAGCATAGGGGTGCCCTAGCCTTAAGCTAGGGGAGCCCTAGCCTTAGCCTAAGCCTAGGGGTGCCCTAGCCTAAGCCTAGGGGTGTCCTAGCCTAAGCCTAGGGGAGCACTAACCTACACCTAGGGGTGCCCTAGCCTTAGGTTAGGGTAGCCCTAGCCTTGGCCGAATCCTAGGGGTGTCCTAGCCTAAGTGTAGGGGGCCCTAGCCTGAGCCTAGGAGTGCCCTAGCCTTAGGCTAGGCGAGCCCTAACCTTAGCCTAATCCTAGGGGTGCCCTAGCCTAAGCTTAGGGGTGCCCTAGCCTAAGCCTAGGGGTGCCCTAACCTAAGCCTAGGGGTGCCCTAGCCTAAGCCTACGCGTGCCCTAGCCGAAGCCTCTGGGTGCCATAGCCGAAGCCTAGGGGTTCCCTAGCATTAGGCTAAGTGAGCTCTAGCCTTAGCCTAAACCTAGGGGTGCCTTAGCCTAAGCCTAGGGGTGCCCTAGCCTAAGCCTAGGGGTGCCCTAGCCTAAACCTAGGGGAGCCCTAGCCTTAGCCTAAGCCTAGGGGTGTCCTAGCCTAAGCCAAGGGGTGCCCTAGCCTAACCCTAGGGGTGCCCTAGCCTTAAGCTAGGGGAACCCTAGTCTTAGACTAAGCCTAGGGGTGCCCTAGCCTAAGCCTAGGGGTGCACTAGCCTTAAGCTAGGGGAGCCCTAGCCTTAGCCTAAGCCTAGGGTCGCCCTAGCCCAAGCGTAGGAGTGCCCTAGCCTAAGCCTAGGGGTGCCTGAGGCTAAGCCTAGGAATGCCCTAGCCTAAGACTAGGGGTGCCCTAGCCTAAGCCTAGGGGTGTCCTGGCCTAAGCCTAGGGGTGTCCTAGCCTAAGCCAAGGGGAGCCCTAGCCTACGCCTAGGGGTGCCCTAGCCTTAGGCTAGGAGAGCCCTAGCCTTAGCCTAAGCCTAGGGGTGCCCTAGCCAAAGCCTAGGGGTGCCCTAGCCTAACTCTTAGGGGGCCCTAGCCTAAGCGTTGGGGTGCCCTAGCCTAAGCCTTGGGGTGCCCTACCCTAAGCCTAGGGTGCCCTAACCTTAGGCTAAGGAAGCCCTAGCCTTAGCCTATGCCTAGGGGTGCCCTAGCCTAACCCGAGGGGTGCCCTAGCCTAAGCCTAGGGGTGCCCTAGCTTTTGTTTAGGGGTGCCCTAGCCTAAGCCTAGGGGTGCCCTATCTTAAGCCTAGGGTGCCCTAGCTTTAGGCTAGGGGACCCCTAACCTAAGCCTAATCCTAAGGGTGCCCTAACCTAAGCCTATAGGTGCCCTATCCTAAGCCTTGGGGTGCCCTAGCCTAAGCCTAGGGGTGCCCTAGCATTAGGCTAGGGGAGCCCTAGCCTTGGCCAAAACCTAGGGGTGACCTAGCCTAAGGCTTGGGTTGCCCTAGCGTAAGCCAAGGGGTGGCCTAGCCTAAGCCTAGGGGTGCCCTAGCCTAAGCCTAGGGGTGCCCTAGCCTAAGCCTAGGGGTGCCCTAGCCTAAGCATAGGGGTCCCTAGCCTAACCCTAGGGGTGCCCTAGCCTTAAGCTAGGGGAGCCCTATTCTTAGCCTAAGCCTAGGGTTGCCGTAGCCTAAGCCTAGGGGTGCCCTAACCCAAGCCTAGGGGTGCCCTACCCTAAGCCTAGGGTTCCCTAGCCTTAGTTTAGGGGAGCCCTGGCCTTAGCCTAAGCCTAGGGGTGCCCGAGCCTAAGTCTAGGGGTGCCCGAGCCTAAGCTTGGTGTGCCCTAGCCTAAGCCTAGGAGTGCCCTAGCCTAAGCCTAGGGGTGCCCTAGCCTAAGCTTAGGGGTGCCATAGCCTTAGGCAAGTGGAGCCGTAGCCTTAGCCTAAACCAAGGGGTGCCCTAACCTAAGGCTAGGGGTGCCCTAGCCTAAACCTAGGGGTGCCCTAGCTAAGCCTAGGGGTGCCCTAGCCTAAACCTAGGGGTGCCCTAGCCTTAGGCTAGGGGTGCCCTAGCCTTAGGCTAGGGGAGCCCTAGCCTTAGCCTAAGCCTAGGGGTGCCCTAGCCTTAAGCTAGGGGAGCCTTAGCCTTAGCCTAAGCCTAGGGTGGCCCTAGCATAAGCCTAGGCGTGCCCTAACCCAAGCATAGGGGCGCCCTAGCCTTAGGATAGGGGAGCCCTAGCCTTAGCCTAAGCCTAGGGGTGACCTACACTAAGCCTAGGGGTGCACTAGCCTTAGGCCAGGGGACCCCTCGCCTTAGCCTAAGCCTAGTGGGGCCCTAGGCTAAGCCTAGGGGTGCCCAAGCCTAAGCCTAGGGGTGCCCTTACCTAAGCCTAGGGGTGCCCTTGCCTAAGCCTAGGGGTGCCCTAGAGTTAGGCTAGAGGAGCCCAACCGTAGCCTAAGCCTAGGGGAGCCCAAGCCTTAGCCTAAGCATAGGTGTGCCCTGGCCTAAGCCTAGGGGTGTCCTAGCCTAAGCCTAGGGGTGCCCTAGCCTAAGCCTAGGGGTGCCCTAGCCCAAGCTTAGGTGTGCCCTAGCCGTAGACTAGGTGAGCCCAAGCCTTAGCCTAAGCCTATGTTTGCCCTAGCCTAAGCCTAGTGGTGCCCTAGCCTAAGGCTAGCGGTGCCCTAGCCTTAGGCTAGGGGAGCCCTAGCCTTAGCCTAGACTAGGGGTACCATAGCCTAAGCCTAGGGGTGCCCTAGCCTAAGCCTAGGGGTTCCCTAAAATTAGGCTAGGGGAGCCCTAACCGAGGCCTAAACCTAGGGGTGCCCTAGCCTAAGCCTATGGGTGCCCTAACCTTAGGCTAGTGGAGCCCTATCCTTAGGCTAAGCCTAGGGGTGCCCTAGCCTAAGCCTAGGGGTGCCCTAGCCTAAGGCTAAGGGTGCCCTAACCTAAGCCTAGGGGTGCCCAAGCCTTAGGCTAGGGGAGCCCTAGCCTTAGCCTAAGCCTAGGGGTGCCCTAGCCTAAGCCTAGGGGTGCCCTAGCCTAAACCTAGGGGTGCCCTAACCTAAGCCTAGGGGTGCCCTAGCTTTAGGCTAGGGGATCCCTAGCCCTAGAATAAGCCTAGGGTGCCCTAGCCTAAGCCTAGGGGTGCCATAGCCTAAGCCTAGGGGTTCCCTAGCCTTAGGCTAGGGTAGCCCTAGCCTTGGCCTAATCCTAGGGGTGTCCTAGCCTAAGTGTAGGGGGCCCTAGCCTGAGCCTAGCAGTGCCCTAGCCTTAGGCTAGGCGAGCCCTATCCTTAGGCTAAGCCTAGGGGTGCCCTAGCCTAAGCCAAGGGGTGCCCTAGCCTAACCCTAGGGGTGCCCTAGCCTTAGGCTAGGGGAACCCTAGTCTTAGCCTAAGCCTAGGCGTGCCCTAGCCTAAGCCTAGGGGTGCACTAGCCTTAAGCTAGGGGAGCCCTAGCCTTAGCCTAAGCCTAGGGTCGCCCTAGCCCAAGCGTAGGAGTGCCCTAGCCTAAGCCTAGGGGTGCCTGAGGCTAAGCCTAGGGATGCCCTAGCCTAAGAATAGGGGTGCCCTAGCCTAAGCCTAGGGGTGTCCTGGCCTAAGCCTAGGGGTGTCCTAGCCTAAGCCAAGGGGAGCCCTAGCCTACGCCTAGGGGTGCCCTAGCCTTAGGCTAGGAGAGCCCTAGCCTTAGCCTAAGCCTAGGGGTGCCCTAGCCAAAGCCTTGGGGTGCCCTAGCCTAAGTCTAAGGGGGCCCTAGCCTAAGCGTTGGGGTGCCCTAGCCTAAGCCTTGGGGTGCCCTACCCTAAGCATAGGGTGCCCTAACCTTAGGCTAGGGAAGCCCTAGCCTTAGCCTATGCCTAGGGGTGCCCTAGCCTAAGTCGAGGGGTGCCCTAGCCGAAGCCTAGGGGTGCCCTAGCCTTTTGTTAGGGGTGTCCTAGCCTAAGCCTAGGGGTGCCCTAGCATAAGCCTAGTGGTGCCCTTACCTAAGCTTTGGGGTGCCCTAGCCTAAGCCTAGGGCTGCCCTATCCTAAGCCTAAGGTGCCCTAGCCTTAAGCTAGGGGAGCCCTAACCTTAGCCTAAGCCGAAGGGTGCCCTAACCTAAGCCTATAGGTGCCCTATCATAAGCCTTGGGGTGCCCTAGCCTAAGCCTAGGGTGCCCTAGCCTTAGACTAAGGTAGCCCTAGCCTTGGCCTAAGACTAAGGGTGCCCTAGCCTTAAGCTAGGGGAGCCCTACCCTTAGCCTAAGCCTAGGCGTGCCCTAGCCTAAGCCTAGGGGAGTCCTAGCCTAAGCCTAGGGGTGCCCTAGCCTAAGCCTAGGGGTGCCCTAGCCTAAGCTTAGGGCTGCCCTAGCCTTAGACTAGGAGAGTCCAAGCCTTATCCTAAGCCTATGTTTGCCCTAGCTTAAGCCTAGTGGTGCCTTAGCCTAAGCCTAGCGGTGCCCTAGCGTTAGGCTAGTGGAGCCCTGGCCTTAGCCTAAGCCTAGGGGTACCATAGCCTAAGCCTAAGGGTGCGCTAGCCTAAGCCTAGGGGTTCCCTAGCCTTAGGCTAGGGTAGCACTAGCCTTGGCCTAATCCTAGGGGTGCCCTAGCCTAAGCCTAGGGGTGCCCTAACCTTAGGCTAGGGGAGCCCTATCCTTAGCCTAAGCCTAGGGGTGCCCTAGCCTAAGCCTAGGGGTGACCTAGCCTAAGCCTAGGGGTGCCCTAGCCTAACCCTTGGGGTGCCCTAGCCTTAAGCTAGGGGAGCCCTACCCTTAGCCTAAGCCTAGGCGTGCCCTAGCCTATGCCTAGGGGAGTCCTAGCCTAAGCCTAGGGGTGCCCTAGCCTAAGCCTAGGGGTGCCCTAGCCTAAGCTTAGGGATGCCCTAGCCTTAGACTAGGGGAGCCCAAGCCTTAGCCTAAGCCTATGTTTGCCCTAGCCTATGCCTAGTGGTGCCCTAGCCTAAGTCTAGCGGTGCCCTAGCCTTAGGCTAGGGGAGCCCTAGCCTTAGCCTAAGCCTAGGGGTACCATAGCCTAAGCCTAGGGGTGCCCTGGCCTAAGCCTAGGGGTGCCCTAAACTTAGGCTAGGGGAGCCCTATCCTTAGCCTAAGCCTAGGGGTGCTCTTGCCTAAGCTTAGGGGTGCCCTAGCCTAAGCCAAGGGGTGCCCTAGCCTAAGCCTAGGGGTGCCCTAGCCTGAGCCTAGGGGTGCCATAGCCTAAGGCAAGGGGAGCCCTACCCTTAGCCTAAGCCTGGGGTGCCCTAGCCAAAGCCTAGGGGTGCCCTAGCCTAAGCCTTGGGGTGGCCTAGGTAAGCCTAGGGGTGCCCTAGCCTAAGCCTAGGGGTGCCCTAGCCTTAGGCTAGGGGAGCCCTAGCCTTAGCCTAAACAAAGGGGTCCCATAGCCGAAGCCTAGGGGTGTCCTAGCCTAAGCCTAGGCGTGCCCTAGCCTAAGCATACGGGTGCCCTAGCCTTAGATTAGGGGAGCCCTAGCCTTAGCCTAAACCTAGGGGTGCCTTAGCCTAAGCCTAGGGGTGCCTTAGCCTAAGCCTAGGGGTGCCCTAGCCTAAGCCTAGGGGTGCCCTAGCGTTAGGCTAGTGGAGACATAGCCTTAGCCTAAGCCTAGGGGTGCCCTATTCTAAGCCTAGGGGTGCCCTAGCCTAAGCCTAGGTGTGCCCTAGCCTAAGCCTAGGGGTGCCCTAGCCTAAGCCTACGGTGCCCTAGCCTAAGCCTAGGGGTGCCCTAGCCTTAGGCTAGGGGACCCCTAGCCTTATCCTAAGCCTAGGGGTGCCGTAGCCGAAGCCTAGGGGTGTCCTAGCCTAAGCCTATGGGTGCCCTAGCCTAAGCCTAGGGGTGCCCTAGCCTTAGGCTAGGAAAGCCCCAGCCTTAGTCTAAACCTACGGGTGCCCTAGCCTAAGCCTAGGGGTGCCCTGCCTAAGCCTAGGGGTGCCGTAGCCAAAGACTAGTGGTGCCCTAGCCTAAGCCTCTGGGTGCCCTAGCCTAAGCCTAGGGGTGCCCTAGCCTAAGCCTAGGGGTGCCCTAGCCTAAGCCTAGGGGTGCCCTAGCCTTAGGCTAGGGGAGTCCTAGCCTTAGCCTAAACCTAGGGGTGCCCTAGCCAAAAACTAGGGTGCCCTAGCCTAAGCTTCTGGGTGCCCTAGCCTAAGCCTAGGGGTGCCCGAGCCTAAGCCTAGGGGTGCCCTAGCCTAAGCCGAGGGGTGCCCTAGCCTAAGCTTAGGGGTTCCCTAGCCTTAGGCTAGGGGAGCCCTAGCCTTAGCCTAAGCCTAGGGGTTCACTAGCCTAGCCCAGTGGTGCCCTAGCCTAAGTATAGTCGTGCCCTAGCCTAAGCATAGGGGTGTCCTAGCCTTAGGCTAGGGGAGCCCGAGCCGTAGCGTAAGCCTAGGGGTGCCCTAGCTAAGCCCAGTGGTGCCCTAGCCTAAGCCTAGGGGTGCCCCAGCCTAAGCATAGGTGTGCCCTAGCCTTAGGCTAGGGGAGCCCTAGCCTTAGCCTAAGCCGAGGGGTGCACTAACCAAAGATTAGGGGTGCCCTAGCCTAAGCCTCTGGGTGCCCTAGCCTTAGCCTAGGTGTGCCCTAGCCTAAGCCTAGGGGAGCCCTAGCCTTAGCATAAGACTAGGGGTGCCCTAGTCTAAGCCTAGGGGTGCCCTGCCTAAGCCTAGGCGTGCCCTACCCTACCCTTAGGGGTTCCCTAGCATTAGGCTAGGGGAGCCCTAGCCTTAGCCTAAGCCTAGGGGTTCACTAGCCTAAGCCTAGGAGTGCCCTAGCCTATGCCCAGGCTTGCCCTAGCCTAAGCATAGGGGTGCCCTAGTTTTAGGATAGGGGAGCCCTATTTTTAACCTAAGCCTATTGGTGCCTTAGCCTAAGCCTAGGGGTGCCCTAGCCTAAGCCTAGGGGTGCCCTAGCCTAAGCATTGGGGTGCCCTAGTCTAAGCCTAGGGGTGCCCATTTCTAAGCCTATGGGTGCCCTAGCATTAGGCTTGAGGAGCCCAACTTTAGCCTAAGCCTAGGGGTGCCCTAGCCTAAGCCGAGGGGTGCCCTAACCTAAGCCTAGGGGTGCCCTAGCCTTATGTTCCTGGAGCCCTAGCATTAGCCTAAGCCTAGGGGTGCCCTAGGCTAAGCCTAGGGGTGCCCTAGCCTAAGCCTAGGGGTGCCCTAGCCAAAAGCTAGGGGTGCCCTAGCCTAAGTCTAGGGGTGCCCTAGCCTAAGCCTAGGGGTGCCCTAGCCTAAGCCTCGGCGTGCCCTAGCCTAAGCTTAGGGGTTCCCTAGCCTTAGGCTAGGGGAGCCCAAGCCTTAGCCTAAGCCTAGGGGTTCACTAGCCTAAGCCTAGGGGTGCCCTAGCCTAAGTCTAGGCGTGCCCTAGCCTAAGCATAGGGGTGCCCTAGACTTAGGCTTGGGGAGCCCGAGCCTTAGCGTAACCCTAGGTGTGCCCTAGCCTAAGCTTAGCGGTGCCCTAGCCTTAGGCTAGGGGAGCCCTAGCCTTAGCCTAAGCCTAGGAGTGCCCTAGGCTAAGCCTCAGGGTGCCCTAGCCTAAGCCTAGGAGTGCCCTAGCCTAAGCATAGGGGTGCCCTAGCCTTAGGCTAGGGGAGCCCTAGCCTTAGCCTAAGCATAGGACTGCCCTAGCTTAAGCCTAGGGATGCCCTAGTCTAAGCCTAGGGGTGCCTTAACCTTAGGCTAGGGGAGCCCTAGCCTTAGCCTAAGCCTAGGGATTCACTAGCCTAGCCTTGGGGTGCCCTAGCCTAAGTCTAGGCATGCCATAGCCTAAGCATAGCGGTGCCCTAGCCTTAGGCAAGGGGAGCCCGAGCCTTAGCGTAAGCCTAGTGGTGCCCTAGCCTTAGGCTAGAGGAGCTCTAGCCTAAGCCTAAGCCTAGGGGTGCCCTAGCCTAAGCCTAGGGGTGCCCTAACCTTAGGCTAGTGGAGCCCTATCCTTAGCCTAAGCCTAGGGGTGTCCTAGCCTAAGCCTAGGGGTGCCCTAGCCTAAGCCTAGGGGTGCCCTAGCCTAAGCCTAGGGGTGCCCTAGCCTAAGCTAAGGGGTGCCCTAGCCTTAGACTAGGGGAGCCCAAGCCTTAGCCTAAGCCTATGTTTGCCCTAGCCTAAGCCTAGTGGTGCCCTAGCCTAAGCCTAGCGGTGCCCTAGCCTTAGGCTAGGGGAGCCCTAGCCTTAGCCTAAGCCTAGGGGTACCATAGCCTAAGACTAGGGGTGCCCTAGCCTAAGCCTAGGGGTGCCCTAGCCTAAGCCTAGGGGTGCCCTAACCTTAGGCTAGGGGAGCCCTATCCTTAGCCTAAGCCTAGGGGTGCCCTTGCCTAAGCCTAGGGGTGCCCTAACCTAAGCCTAGGGGTGCCCTAGCCTAAGCCTAGGGGTGCCCTAGCCTAACCCTAGGGGTGCCCTAGCCTTAAGCTAGGGGAGCCCTATCCTTAACCTAAGCCTAGGGGTGCCCCAGCCTAAGCCTAGGGGTGCCCTAGCCTAAGCCTAGGGGTGCCCTACCCTAAGCCTAGGGGTGCCCTAACCTCAGGTTAGGGGAGCCCTAGCATTAGCCTAAGCCTAGGGGTGCCCGAGCCTTAGGCTAGGTGTGCCCTAGCCTAAGCCTAGGGGTGCCCTAGCCTAAGCCTAAGGGTGCCGTAGCCTGAGCCTACGGGTGCCATGGCCTAAGGCAAGGGGAGCCCTAGCCTTAGCCTAAGCCTGGGGTGCCCTAGCCAAAGCCTAGGGGTGCCCTAGCCTTAGGCTAGGGGAGCCCTAGCCTTATCCTAAACAAAGGGGTCCCATAGCCTAAGTCTAGGGGTGTCCTAGCCTAAGCCTAGGCGTGCCCTAGCCTAAGCATAGGGGTGCCCTAGCCTTAGGCTAGGGGAGACCTAGCCTTAGCCTAAACCTAGGGGTGCCTTAGCCTAAGCCTAGGGGTGCCTTAGCCTAAGCCTAGGGGTGCCCTAGCGATAGGCTAGGGGAGACACAGCCTTAGCCTAAGCCTAGGGGTCCCCCAGCCTTAGGCTAGGGGAGCCCTAGCCTTAGCCTAAGCCTAGAGGTGCCCTATTCTAAGCCTAGGGGTGCCCTAGCATAAGCCTAGGGGTGCCCTAGCCTTAGGCTAGGGGAGACCTAGCCTAAGCCTAAGCCTACGGGTGCCCTAGCCTAAGCCTCTGGGTGCCCTAGCCTAAGCCTAGGGGTGCCCTAGCCTAAGCCTATGGGTGCCCTAGCCTAAGCCTAGGGGTGCCCTAGCCTTAGGCTAGGGGAGCCCTAGCCTTAGCCTAAGCCTAGAGGTACCCTAGCCAAAAACTAGGGTGCCCTAGCCTAAGCTTCTGGGTGCCCTAGCCTAAGCCTAGGGGTGCCCGAGCCAAAGCCTAGGGGTGCCCTAGCCTAAGCCGAGGGGTGCCCTAGCCTAAGCTTAGGGGTTCCCTAGCCTTAGGCTAGGGGAGCCCTAGCCTTAGCCTAAGCCTAGGGGTTCACTAGCCTAGCCTAGGGGTGCCCTAGCCTAAGTCTAGGCGTGCCCTAGCCTAAGAATAGGGGTGTCCTAGCCTTAGGCTAGGGGAGCCCGAGACTTAGCGTAAGCCTAGGGGTGCCCTTGCCTAAGCCTAGGGGTGCCATAGCCTTAGGCTAGGGGAGCCCTAGCCTTAGCCTAAGCCTAGGGGTGCCCTAGCCTAAGCCTAGGGGTGCACTAGCCTAAGCCTAGGGGTGCCCTAGGCTATGCCTAGGGTTGTCCTAACCTAAGCCTAGGGGTGCCCTAGCCTAAGCATAGGGGTGCCCTAGCCTTAGGCTAGGGGAGCCCTAGCCTTAGCCTAAGCCTAGGGCTGCCCTAGCCTAAGCCTAGGGGTGCCGTACTCTAAGCCTAGGAATGCCTTACCCTTAGGCTAGGGGAGCCCTAGCCTTAGCCTAAGCCTAGGGGGGCCCTAGCCAAAGATTAGGGGAGCCCTAGCCTAATCCTCTGGGTGCCCTAGCCTAAGCCTAGGTGTGCCCTAGGCTAAGCCTAGGGGAGCCCTAGCCTTAGCCTAAGACTAGGGGTGCCCTGCCTAAGCCTAGGGGTGCCCTACCCTACCCTTAGGGGATCCCTAGCCTTAGGCTAGGGGAGCCCTAGCCTTAGCCTAAGCCTAGGGGTTCACTAGCCTAAGCCTAGGAGTGCCCTAGCCTATGCCCAGGCTTGCCCTAGCCTAAGCATAGGGGTGCCCTAGTTTTAGGATAGGGGAGCCCTATTCGTAACCAAAGCCTAGTGGTGCCTTAGCCTAAGCCTAGGGGTGCCCTAGCCTAAGCCTAGGGGTGCCCTAGCCTAATCATTGGGGTGCCCTAGCCTAAGCCTAGGGGTGCCCTAGCCTAAGCCTAGGGGTGCCATAACCTAAGCCTAGGGGTGCCCTAGCCTTATGTTAGTGGAGCCCTAGCCTTAGCCTAAGCCTAGGGGTGCCCTAGGCTAAGCCTAGGGGTGCCCTAGCCTAAGCCTAGGGGTGCCCTAGCCAAAAGCTAGGGGTGCCCTAGCCTAAGTCTAGGGGTGCCCTAGCCTAAGCCTAGGGGTGCCCTAGCCTAAGCCTCGGCGTGCCCTAGCCTAAGCTTAGGGATTCCCTAGCCTTAGGCTAGGGGATCCCTAGCCTTAGCCTAAGCCTAGGGGTTCACTAGCCTAAGCCTAGGGGTGCCCTAGCCTAAGTCTAGGCGTGCCCTAGCCTAAGCATAGGGGTGCCCTAGCCTTAGGCTTGGGGAGCCCGAGCCTTAGCATAAGCCTAGGAGTGCCCTAGCCTAAGCCATGGGTGCCCTAGAATAAGCCTCAGTGTGCCCTAGCCTAAGCCTAGGAGTGCCCTAGCCTAAGCATAGGGGTGCCCTAGCCTTAGGCTAGGGGAGCCCTAGCCTTAGCCTAAGCCTAGGGGTACCATAGCCTAAGACTAGGGGTGCCCTAGCCTAAGCCTAGGGGTTCCCTAGCCTGAGGCTAGGGTAGCCCTAGCCTTGGCCTAACCTAGGGGTGCCCTAACCTTAGGCTAGGGGAGCCCTATCCTTAGCCTAAGCCTAGGGGTGCCCTTGCCTAAGCCTAGGGGTGCCCTAACCTAAGCCTAGGGGTGCCCTAGCCTAAGCCTAGGGGTGCCCTAGCCTAACCCTAGGGGTGCCCTAGCCTTAAGCTAGGGGAGCCCTATCCTTAACCTAAGCCTAGGGGTGCCCCAGCCTAAGCCTAGGGGTGCCCTAGCCTAAGCCTAGGGGTGCCCTACCCTAAGCCTAGGGGTGCCCTAACCTCAGGTTAGGGGAGCCCTAGCAATAGCCTAAGCCTAGGGGTGCCCGAGCCTTAGGCTAGGTGTGCCCTAGCCTAAGCCTAGGGGTGCCCTAGCCTAAGCCTAAGGGTGCCGTAGCCTGAGCCTACGGGTGCCATAGCCTAAGGCAAGGGGAGCCCTAGCCTTAGCCTAAGCCTGGGGTGCCCTAGCCAAAGCCTAGGGGTGCCCTAGCCTTAGGCTAGGGGAGCCCTAGCCTTATCCTAAACAAAGGGGTCCCATAGCCTAAGTCTACGGGTGTCCTAGCCTAAGCCTAGGCGTGCCCTAGCCTAAGCATAGGGGTGCCCTAGCCTTAGGCTAGGGGAGACCTAGCCTTAGCCTAAACCTAGGGGTGCCTTAGCCTAAGCCTAGGGGTGACTTAGCCTAAGCCTAGGGGTGCCCTAGCGATAGGCTAGGGGAGACACAGCCTTAGCCTAAGCCTAGGGGTCCTCCAGCCTTAGGCTAGGGGAGCCCTAGCCTTAGCCTAAGCCTAGAGGTGCCCTATTCTAAGCCTAGGGGTGCCCTAGCATAAGCCTAGGGGTGCCCTAGCCTTAGGCTAGGGGAGCCCTAGCCTAAGCCTAAGCCTACGGGTGCCCTAGCCTAAGCCTCTGGGTGCCCTAGCCTTAGCCTAGGGGTGCCCTAGCCTAAGCCTATGGGTGCCCTAGCCTAAGCCTAGGGTTGCCCTAGCCTTAGGCTAGGGGAGCCCTAGCCTTAGCCTAAGCCTAGAGGTACCCTAGCCAAAAACTAGGGTGCCCTAGCCTAAGCTTCTGGGTGCCCTAGCCTAAGCCTAGGGGTGCCCGAGCCAAAGCCTAGGGGTGCCCTAGCCTAAGCCGAGGGGTGCCCTAGCCTAAGCTTAGGGGTTCCCTAGCCTTAGGCTAGGGGAGCCCTAGCCTTAGCCTAAGCCTAGGGGTTCACTAGCCTAGCCTAGGGGTGCCCTAGCCTAAGTCTAGGCGTGCCCTAGCCTAAGAATAGGGGTGTCCTAGCCTTAGGCTAGGGGAGCCCGAGACTTAGCGTAAGCCTAGGGGTGCCCTTGCCTAAGCCTAGGGGTGCCATAGCCTTAGGCTAGGGGAGCCCTAGCCTTAGCCTAAGCCTAGGGGTGCCCTAGCCTAAGCCTAGGGGTGCCCTAGGCTATGCCTAGGGTTGCCCTAACCTAAGCCTAGGGGTGCCCTAGCCTAAGCATAGGGGTGCCCTAGCCTTACGCTAGGTGAGCCCTAGCCTTAGCCTAAGCCTAGGGCTGCCCTAGCCTAAGCCTAGGGGTGCCGTACTCTAAGCCTAGGGATGCCTTACCCTTAGGCTAGGGGAGCCCTAGCCTTAGCCTAAGCCTAGGGGGGCCCTAGCCAAAGATTAGGGGAGCCCTAGCCTAATCCTCTGGGTGCCCTAGCCTAAGCCTAGGTGTGCCCTAGGCTAAGCCTAGGGGAGCCCTAGCCTTAGCCTAAGACTAGGGGTGCCCTGCCTAAGCCTAGGGGTGCCCTACCCTACCCTTAGGGGATCCCTAGCCTTAGGCTAGGGGAGCCCTAGCCTTAGGCTAAGCCTAGGGGTTCACTAGCCTAAGCCTAGGAGTGCCCTAGCCTATGCCCAGGCTTGCCCTAGCCTAAGCATAGGGGTGCCCTAGTTTTAGGATAGGGGAGCCCTATTCGTAACCTCAGCCTAGTGGTGCCTTAGCCTAAGCCTAGGGGTGCCCTAGCCTAAGCCTAGGGGTGCCCTAGCCTAATCATTGGGGTGCCCTAGCCTAAGCCTAGGGGTGCCCTAGCCTAAGCCTAGGGGTGCCCTAACCTAAGCCTAGGGGTGCCCTAGCCTTATGTTAGTGGAGCCCTAGCCTTAGCCTAAGCCTAGGGGTGCCCTAGGCTAAGCCTAGGGGTGCCCTAGCCTAAGCCTAGGGGTGCCCTAGCCAAAAGCTAGGGGTGCCCTAGCCTAAGTCTAGGGGTGCCCTAGCCTAAGCCTAGGGGTGCCCTAGCCTAAGCCTCGGCGTGCCCTAGCCTAAGCTTAGGGATTCCCTAGCCTTAGGCTAGGGGAGCCCTAGCCTTAGCCTAAGCCTAGGGGTTCACTAGCCTAAGCCTAGGGGTGCCCTAGCCTAAGTCTAGGCGTGCCCTAGCCTAAGCGTAGGGGTGCCCTAGCCTTAGGCTTGGGGAGCCCGAGCCTTAGCATAAGCCTAGGAGTGCCCTAGCCTAAGCCATGGGTGCCCTAGAATAAGCCTCAGTGTGCCCTAGCCTAAGCCTAGGAGTGCCCTAGCCTAAGCATAGGGGTGCCCTAGCCTTAGGCTAGGGGAGCCCTAGCCTTAGCCTAAGCATAGGACTGCCCTAGCTTAAGCCTAGGGGTGCCCTAGTCTAAGCCTAGGGGTGCCTTAACCTTAGGCTAGGGGAGCCCTAGCCAAAGCTAGGGGTGCCCTAGCCTAAGCCCAGGGGTGCCCTAGCCTTAGGATAGGGGAGCCCTAGCCTTAGCCTAAGCCTAGGGGTTCACTAGCCTAGCCTTGGGGTGCCCTATCCTAAGTCTTGGCATGCCATAACCTAAGCATAGCGGTGCCCTAGCCTTAGCTAGGGGAGCCCGAGCCTTAGCGTAAGCCTAGGGGTTTCCTAGCCTTAGGCTAGAGGAGCCCTAGCCTTAGCCTAAGCCTAGGGGTGCCCTAGCCTAGCCTAGGGGTGCCCTAGCCAAAGCCTAGGGGTGCCCTAGCCTAAGCCTAGGGGTGCCCTAGCCTTAGGCTAGGGGAGCCCTAGCCTTAGCCTAAGCCTAGGGGCGCCCTAGGCTTAAGCTAGGGGAGCCTTAGCCTTAGCCTAAGCCTACGGTGGCCCTAGCGTAAGCCTAGGGGTGCCCTAGCCTAAGCCTAGGGGTGCCCTAGCCTTACGCTAGGGGAGCCATAGCCTTAGCCTAAGACTAGGGGTGCCTGAGCCTAAGCCTAGGGGTGCCCTAGCCTTAAGCTAGGGGAGCCTTAGCCTTAGCCTAAGCCTAGGGTGGCCCTAGCCTAAGCCTAAGGGTGTCCTAGCCTAAGCATAGGGGTGCCCTAACCTTAGGGTAGGGGAGCCCTAGCCTTGGCCTAATCCTAGGGGTGCCCTAGCCTAAGCCTAGGGGTGCCCTAACCTTAGGCTAGGGGAGCCCTATCCTTAGCCTAAGCCTAGGGGTGCCCTACCCTAAGCCTAGGGGTGGCCTAGCCTAAGCCTAGGGGTGCTCTAGCCTAAGCCTAGGGGTGCCCTAGCCTAACCTTGGGGTGCCCTAGCCTTAAGCTAGGGGAGCCCTAGCCTTAGCCTAAGCCTAGGCGTGCCCTAGCCTAAGCCTAGGGGAGTCCTAGCCTAAGCCTAGGGTGGCCCTAGCCTAAGCCTAGGGGTGCCCTAGCCTAAGCTTAGGGGTGCCCTAGCCTTAGACTAGGGGAGCCCAAGCTTTAGCCTAAGCCTATGTTTGCCCTAGCCTAAGCCTAGTGGTGCCCTAGCCTAAGCCTAGCGGTGCCGTAGCCTTAGGCTAGGGGAGCCCTAGCCTTAGCCTAAGCCTAGGGGTACCCTAGCCTAAGCCTAGGGGTGCCCTAGCCTAAGCCTAGGGGTTCCCTAGCCTTAGGCTAGGGTAGCCCTGGCCTTGGCCTAGCCTAGGGGTGCCCTAAACTTAGGCTAGGGGAGCCCTATCCTTAGCCTAAGCCTAGGGGTGCTCTTGCCTAAGCCTAGGGGTGCCCTAACCTAAGCCTAGGGGTGCCCTAGCCTAAGCCTAGGGGTGCCCTAGCCTAACCCTAAGGGTGCCCTAGCCTTAAGCTAGGGGAGCTCTAACCTTAACCTAAGCCTAGGGGTGCCCCAGCCTAAGCCTAGGGGTGCCCTACCCTAAGCCTAGGGGTGCCCTACCCTAAGCCTAGGGGTGCCCTAACCTTAGGTTAGGGGAGCCCTAGCCTTAGCCTAAGCCTAGGGGTGCCCGAGCCTTACGTTAGGGGTGCCCTAGCCTAAGCCTAGGGGTGCCCTAGCCTAAGCCTAGGGGTGCCCTAGCCTGAGCCTAGGGGTGCCATAGCCTAAGGCAAGGGGAGCCCTAGCCTTAGCCTAAGCCTGGGGTGCCCTAGCCAAAGCCTAGGGGTGCCCTAGCCTAAGCCTTGGGGTGCCCTAGCTAAGCCTAGCGGTGCCCTAGCCTAAGCCTAGGGGTGCCCTAGCCTTAGGCTAGGGGAGCCCTAGCATTAGCCTAAACAAAGGGGTCCCATAGCCTAAGCCTAGGGGTGTCCTAGCCTAAGCCTAGGCGTGCCCTAGCCTAAGCATAGGGGTGCCCTAGCCTTAGGCTAGGGGAGCCCTAGCCTTAGCCTAAACCTAGGGGTGCCTTAGCCTAAGACTAGGGGTGCCTTAGCCTAAGCCTAGGGGTGCCCTAGCCTAAGCCTAGGGGTGCCCTAGCATTAGGCAAGGGGAGACATAGCCTTAGCCTAACCCTAGGGGTGCCCCAGCCTTAGGCTAGGGGAGCCCTAGCCTTAGCCTAAGCCTAGGGGTGCCCTATTCTAAGCGTAGTGGTGCCCTAGCCTAAGCCTTGGGGTGCCCTAGCCTAAGCCTATGGGTGCGCTAGCCTTAGGCTGGGGGAGCCCTAGCCTTAGCCTAAGCCTAGGGGTGCCCTAGCGTAAGCCTAAGGGTGCCCTAGCCTAAGCCTAGGGTTGCCCTAGCCTAAGCCTATGGGTGCCCTAGCCTAAGCCTAGGGGTGCCCTAGCCTTAGGCTAGGAAAGCCCCAGCCTTAGTCTAAACCTACGGGTGCCCTAGCCTAAGCCTAGGGGTGCCCTGCCTAAGCCTAGGGGTGCCGTAGCCAAAGACTAGGGGTGCCCTAGCCTAAGCCTCTGGGTGCCCTAGCCTAAGCCTAGGGGTGCCCTAGCCTAAGCCTAGGGGTGCCCTAGCCTAAGCCTATGGATGCCCTAGCCTAAGCCTAGGGGTGCCCTAGCCTTAGGCTAGGGGAGCCCTAGCCTTAGCCTAAGCCTAGGGGTTCCCTAGCCAAAAACTAGGGTGCCCTAGCCTAAGTTTCTGGGTGCCCTAGCCTAAGCCTAGGGGTGCCTGAGCCTAAGCCTAGGGGTGCCCTAGCCTAAGCCGAGGGGTGCCCTAGCCTAAGCTTAGGGGTTCCCTAGCCTTAGGCTAGGGGAGCCCTAGCCTTAGCCTAAGCCTAGGGGTTCACTAGCCTAGCCTAGGGGTGCCCTAGCCGAAGCCTAGGGGTGTCCTAGCCTAAGCCTAGGGGTGCCCTAGCCTAAGCCAATGGATGCCCTAGCCTAGGGCTAGGGGAGCCCTAGCCTTAGCCTAAGCCTAGGGGTGCCCTAGCCTAAGCCTAGGGGTGCCTTGGCCTTAGGCCAGGGGAGCCCTCGCCTTAGCCTAAGCCTAGGGTTACCCTAGCCTAAGCCTAGGGGTGCCCAAGCCTAAGCCTAGGGGTGCCCTTACCTAAGCCTAGGGGTGCCCTTGCCTAAACCTAGGGGTGCCCTAGAGTTAGGCTAGAGGAGCCCAACCGTAGCCTAAGCCTAGGGGAGCCCAAGCCTTAGCCTAAGCCTAGGCGTGCCCTAGCCTAAGCCTAGGGGAGTCCTAGCCTAAGCCTAGGGTGGCCCTAGCCTAAGCCTAGGGGTGCCCTAGCCTAAGCTTAGGGGTGCCCTAGCCTTAGACTAGGGGAGCCCAAGCCTTAGCCTAAGCCTATGTTTGCCCTAGCCTAAGCCTAGTGGTGCCCTAGCCTAAGCCTAGCGGTGCCGTAGCCTTAAGCCCTAGCCTTAGCCTAACCCTAGGGGTACCCTAGCCTAAGCCTAGGGGTGCCCTAGCCTAAGCCTAGGGGTTCCCTAGCCTTAGGCTAGTGTAGCCCTAGCCTTGGCCTAGCCTAGGGGTGCCCTAAACTTAGGCTAGGGGAGCCCTATCCTTAGCCTAAGCCTAGGGGTGCTCTTGCCTAAGCCTAGGGGTGCCCTAACCTAAGCCTAGGGGTGCCCTAGCCTAAGCCTAGGGGTGCCCTAGCCTAACCCTAGAGGTGCCCTAGCCTTAAGCTAGGGGAGCCCTAACCTTAACCTAAGCCTAGGGGTGCCCCAGCCTAAGCCTAGGGGTGCCCTAGCCTAAGCCTAGGGGTGCCCTACCCTAAGCCTAGGGGTGCCCTAACCTTAGGTTAGGGGAGCCCTAGCCTTAGCCTAAGCCTAGGGGTGCCCGAGCCTTAGGTTAGGGGTGCCCTAGCCTAAGCCTATGGGTGCCCTAGCCTAAGCCTAGGGGTGCCCTAGTCTGAGCCTAGGGGTGCCATAGCCTAAGGCAAGGGGAGCCCTAGCCTTAGCCTAAGCCTGGGGTGCCCTAGCCAAAGCCTAGGGGTGCCCTAGCCTAAGCCTTGGGGTGCCCTAGCTAAGCCTAGCGGTGCCCTAGCCTAAGCCTAGTGGTGCCCTAGCCTTAGGCTAGGGGAGCCCTAGCATTATCCTAAACAAAGGGGTCCCATAGCCTAAGCCTAGGGGTGTCCTAGCCTAAGCCTAGGCGTGCCCTAGCCTAAGTATAGGGGTGCCCTAGCCTTAGGCTAGGGGAGCCCTAGCCTTAGCCTAAACCTAGGGGTGCCTTAGCCTAAGACTAGGGGTGCCTTAGCCTAAGCCTATGGGTGCCCTAGCCTAAGCCTAGGGGTGCCCTAGCATTAGGCTAGGGGAGACATAGCCTTAGCCTAACCCTAGGGGTGCCCCAGCCTTAGGCTAGGGGAGCCCTAGCCTTAGCCTAAGCCTAGGGGTGCCCTATTCTAAGCCTAGTGGTGCCCTAGCCTAAGCCTTGGGGTGCCCTAGCCTAAGCCTAAGCCTAGGGGTTCACTAGCCTAGACTATGGGTGCCCTAGCCGAAGCCTAGGGGTGTCCTAGCCTAAGCCTAGGGGTGCCCTAGCCTAAGCCAATGGATGCCCTAGCCTAGGGCTAGGGGAGCCCTAGCCTTAGCCTAAGCCTAGGGGTGCCCTAGCCTAAGCCTAGGGGTGCCCAAGCCTAAGCCTAGGGGTGCCCTTACCTAAGCCTAGGGGTGCCCTTGCCTAAACCTAGGGGTGCCCTAGAGTTAGGCTAGAGGAGCCCAACCGTAGCCTAAGCCTAGGGAGCCCAAGCCTTAGCCTAAGCCTAGGCGTGCCGTGGCCTAAGCCTAGGGGTGTCCTAATCTAAGTCTAGGGGTGCCCTAGCCTAAGCCTAGGGGTGCCCCAGCCCAAACTTAGGGGTGCCCTAGCCTTAGACTAGGGGAGCCCAAGCCTTAGCCTAAGCCTATGTTTGCCCTAGCCTAAGCCTAGTGGTGCCCTAGCCTAAGCCTAGCGGTGCCGTAGCCTTAGGCTAGGGGAGCCCTAGCCTTAGCCTAAGCCTAGGGGTACCCTAGCCTAAGCCTAGGGGTGCCCTAGCCTAAGCCTAGGGGTTCCCTAGCCTTAGGCTAGGGTAGCCCTAGCCTTGGCCTAGCCTAGGGGTGCCCTAAACTTAGGCTAGGGGAGCCCTATCCTTAGCCTAAGCCTAGGGGTGCTCTTGCCTAAGCCTAGGGGTGCCCTAACCTAAGCCTAGGGGTGCCCTAGCCTAAGCCTAAGGGTGCCCTAGCCTAACCCTAGGGGTGCCCTAGCCTTAAGCTAGGGGAGCCCTAACCTTAACCTAAGCCTAGGGGTGCCCTAGCCTAAGCCTAGGGGTGCCCTACCCTAAGCCTAGGGGTGCCCTAACCTTAGGTTAGGGGAGCCCTAGCCTTAGCCTAAGCCGAGGGGTGCCCGAGCCTTAGGTTAGGGGTGCCCTAGCCTAAGCCTAGGGGTGCCCTAGCCTAAGCCTAGGGGTGCCCTATTCTGAGCCTAGGGGTGCCATAGCCTAAGGCAAGGGGAGCCCTAGCCTTAGCCTAAGCCTGGGGTGCCCTAGCCAAAGCCTAGGGGTGCCCTAGCCTAAGCCTTGGGGTGCCCTAGCTAAGCCTAGCGGTGCCCTAGCCTAAGCCTAGGGGTGCCCTAGCCTTAGGCTAGGGGAGCCCTAGCATTAGCCTAAACAAAGGGGTCCCATAGCCTAAGCCTAGGGGTGTCCTAGCCTAAGCCTAGGCGTGCCCTAGCCTAAGTATAGGGGTGCCCTAGCCTTAGGCTAGGGGAGCCCTAGCCTTAGCCTAAACCTAGGGGTGCCTTAGCCTAAGACTAGGGGTGCCTTAGCCTAAGCCTAGGGGTGCCCTAGCCTAAGCCTAGGGGTGCCCTAGCATTAGGCTAGGGGAGACATAGACTTAGCCTAACCCTAGGGGTGCCCCAGCCTTAGGCTAGGGGAGCCCTAGCCTTAGCCTAAGCCTAGGGGTGCCCTATTCTAAGCCTAGTGGTGCCCTAGCCTAAGCCTTGGGGTGCCCTAGCCTAAGCCTATGGGTGCGCTAGCCTTAGGCTGGGGGAGCCCTAGCCTTAGCCTAAGCCTAGGTGTGCCCTAGCGTAAGCCTAAGGGTGCCCTAGCCTAAGCCTAGGGGTGCCCTAGCCTAAGCCTAGGGGTGCCCTAGCCTTAGGCTAGGAAAGCCCCAGCCTTAGTCTAAACCTACGGGTGCCCTAGCCTAAGCCTAGGGGTGCCCTGCCTAAGCCTAGGGGTGCCGTAGCCAAAGACTAGGGGTGCCCTAGCCTAAGCCTCTGGGTGCCCTAGCCTAAGCCTAGGGGTGCCCTAGCCTAAGCCTAGGGGTGCCCTAGCCTAAGCCTATGGATGCCCTAGCCTAAGCCTAGGGGTGCCTGAGCCTAAGCCTAGGGGTGCCCTAGCCTAAGCCGAGGGGTGCCCTAGCCTAAGCTTAGGGGTTCCCTAGCCTTAGGCTCGGGGAGCCCTAGCCTTAGCCTAAGCCTAGGGGTTCACTAGCCTAGCCTATGGGTGCCCTAGCCGAAGCCTAGGGGTGTCCTAGCCTAAGCCTAGGGGTGCCCTAGCCTAAGCCAATGGATGCCCTAGCCTAGGGCTAGGGGAGCCCTAGCCTTAGCCTAAGCCTAGGGGTGCCCTAGCCTAAGCCTAGGGGTGCCTTGGCCTTAGGCCAGGGGAGCCCTCGCCTTAGCCTAAGCCTAGGGTTGCCCTAGCCTAAGCCTAGTGGTGCCCAAGCCTAAGCCTAGGGGTGCCCTTACCTAAGCCTAGGGGTGCCCTTGCCTAAACCTAGGGGTGCCCTAGAGTTAGGGTAGAGGAGCCCAACCGTAGCCTAAGCCTAGGGGAGCCCAAGCCTTAGCCTAAGCCTAGGCGTGCCGTGGCCTAAGCCTAGGGGTGTCCTAGCCTAAGTCTAGGGGTGCCCTAGCCTAAGCCTAGGGGTGCCCCAGCCCAAACTTAGGGGTGCCCTAGCCTTAGACTAGGGGAGCCCAAGCCTTAGCCTAAGCCTATGTTTGCCCTAGCCTAAGCCTAGTGGTGCCCTAGCCTAAGCCCAGCGGTGCCCTAGCCTTAGGCTAGGGGAGCCCTAGCCTTGGCCTAAGCCTAGGGGTGCCCTAGCCTAAGCCTATGGGTGCCCTAACCTTAAGCTAGGGGAGCCCTATACTTATCCTAAGCCTAGGGGTGCCCTAGCATAAGCCTGGGGGTGCCCTAGCCTAAGGCTAAGGGTGCTCTAGCCTAAGCCTAGGGGTGCCCTAGCCTAAGCCTAGGGGTGCACAAGACTTAGGCTAGGGGAGCCCTAGCCTTAGCCTAAGCCTATGGGTGCACTAGCCTAAGCCTAGGGGTGCCCTAACCTAAGCTTAGGGGTGCCCTAACCTAAGCCTAGGGGTGCCCAAGCCATAGGCTAGGGGAGCCCTAGCCTTAGCCCAAGCCTAGGTGTGCCCTATTCTAAGCCTAGCAGTGCCCTAGCCTAAGCTTAGGGGTGCCCTAGCCTTAGAATAGGGGAGCCCTAGCCTTAGCCTAATCCTATGGGTGCCCTCGCCCAAACCCTGGGGTGCCCTAGCCTAAGCCTAGGGGTGGCCTAGCCTAAGCCTAGGGGTGCCCTAGCCTAAGCCTATGTGTTCCCTAGCCTTAGGCTAGGGGAGCCCTAGCATTAGCCTAACCCTAGGGGTGCCATAGCCTAAGCCTAGGGGTGCCCTAACCTAAGCCTAGGGGTGCCCTAGCATTAGGCTAGAGGAGCTCAACTTTAGCCTAAGTCTAGGGGTGCCCAACCTAAGCATAGGGGTGCCCTAGCCTAAGCTTGGGTGCCCTAGCCTTAGGCTAGGGGAGCCCTAACCTTAGCCTAAGCCTAGGAGTGCCCTAGCCTAAGCCTAGGGGTGCCCCAGCCTTTGGTTAGGGGTGTCCTAGCCTAAGCCTAATGGTGCCTAGGCCTAAGCCTAGGGGTGCCCTAGCCTAAGCCTTGGGGTGCCCTAGCCTAAGCCTAGGGGTGCCCTAGCCTTAGGCTAGGGTAGCCCTAGCCTTGGCCTAACCCTATGGGTGCCCTAGCCTAAGCCTAGGGGTGCCCTAGCCTAAGGCAAGGGGAGCCCTAGCCTTAGCCTAAGCCTCGGGGTGCCCTAGCCTAAGGCTAGGGGTGCCCTAGCCTAAGGCAAGGGGAGCCCTAGCCTTAACCTAAGCCTAGGGTTGCCCTAGCAAAAGCCTAGGGCTGTCCTAGCCTAAGCCTGGGGTGCCCTAGCTAAGCCTAGTGGTGCCCTAGCCTAAGCCTAGGGGTGTCCTAGCCTAAGCTTAGGGGTGCCCAAGCCTTAGGCTAGGGTAGCCCTAGCCTTGGCCTAACCCTATGGGTGCCCTAGCCTAAGCCTAGGGGTGCCCTAGCCTAAGGCAAGGGGAGCCCTAGCCTTAGCCTAAGCCTCGGGGTGCCCTAGCCTAAGGCTAGGGGTGCCCTAGCCTAAGGCAAGGGGAGCCCTAGCCTTAACCTAAGCCTAGGGTTGCCCTAGCAAAAGCCTAGGGCTGTCCTAGCCTAAGCCTGGGGTGCCCTAGCTAAGCCTAGTGGTGCCCTAGCCTAAGCCTAGGTGTGTCCTAGCCTAAGCCTAGGGGATCCCTAGCCTATGCCTCGGGGTGCCCTAGCCTTAGGCTAGGGGAGCCCTAGCCTTAGCCTAAGCCTAGGGGTGCCCTAGCCTAAACCCAGGGGTGCCGTAACCTAAGCTTAGGGGTGCCCTAGTCTTAGTCTAGGGGAGCCCTCACCTTAGCCTAAGCCTAGGGGTGCGCTAGCCTAAGCCTAGGGGTTCCATAGCCTAAGCCTAGGGTTGCCCTAGCATTAGGCTAGAGGAGCCCCACTTTAGCCTAAGCTTAGGGGTGCCCAAGCCTAAACCTAGGGGTGCCCTAGCCTAAGCATAGGGTGCCCTAGCCTTAGGCTAGGGGAGCCCTAACCTTAGCCTTAGCCTAGGGGTGCCCAACCTAAGCCGAGGGGTGCCCTAGCCTACGCCTAGGGGTGCCCTAACCTAAGACTAAGGGTGCCCTAACCTAAGCCTAGGGGTTCCCTAGCCTTTGGTTAGGGGTGTCCTAGCCTTAGCCGAGGGGTGCCCTAGCCTAAGCCTAGGGGTGCCCTAGCCTAAGTTTTGGGGTGCCCTAGCCTAAGCCTAGGGGTGCCCTAGCCTTAGGCTAGGGTAGCCCTAGCCTTGGCCTAAGCCTAGGGGTGCCCTAGCGTAAGCCTATGGGTGCCCTAGCCTAAGCCGAGGCGTGCCCTAGCCTAAGCCTAGGGTTGCCCTAGCCTAAGCCTAGGGGTGCCCAAGCCTAAGCCTAGGGGTGGCCTTACCTAAGCCTAGGGGTGCCCTTGCCTAAAGCTAGGGGTGCCCTAGAGTTAGGCTAGAAGAGCCCAACAGTAGCCTAAGCCTAGGGGAGCCCAAGCCTTAGCCTAAGCCTAGGCGTGCCGTGGCCTAAGCCTAGGGTTGTCCTAGCCTAACTCTAGGGGTGCCCTAGCCTAAGCCTAGGGGTGCCCCAGCCCAAACTTAGGGGTGCCCTAGCCTTAGACTAGGGGAGCCCAAGCCTTAGCCTAAGCCTATGTTTGCCCTAGCCTAAGCCTAGTGGTGCCCTAGCCTAAGCCTAGCGGTGCCCTAGCCTTAGGCTAGGGGAGCCCTAGCCTTAGCCTAAGCCTAGGGGTACCATAGCCTAAGCCTAGGGGTGCCCTAGCCTAAGCCTAGGGGTTCCCTAGCATTAGGCTAGGGGAGCCCTAGCCTTGGGCTAAGCGTAGGGGTGCCCTAGCCTAAGCCTAGGGGTGCCCTAACCTTAAGCTAGGGGAGCCCTATCCTTATCCTAAGCCTAGGGGTGCCCTAGCATAAGCCTAGGGGTGCCCTAGCCTAAGGCTAAGGGTGCCATATCCCAAGCCTAGGGGTGCCCTAGCCTAAGCCTAGGGGTGCACAAGCCTTAGGCTAGGGGAGCCCTAGCCTTAGCCTAAGCCTATGGGTGCACTAGCCTAAGCCTAGGGGTGCCCTAACCTAAGCTTAGGGGTGCCCTAACCTAAGCCTAGGGGTGCCCAAGCCATAGGCTAGGGGAGCCCTAGCCTTAGCCCAAGCCTAGGGGTGCCCTATTCTAAGCCTAGCAGTGCCCTAGCCTAAGCTTAGGGGTGCCCTAGCCTTAGACTTGGGGAGCCCTAGCCTTAGCCTAAGTCTACGGTTGCCCTCGCCCAAACCCCGGGGTGCCCTAGCCTAAGCCTAGGGGTGGCCTAGCCTAAGCCTAGGGGTGCCCTAGCCTAAGCCTATGTGTTCCCTAGCCTTAGGCTAGGGGAGCCCTAGCCTTAGCCTAAGCCTAGGGGTGCCATAGCCTAAGCCTAGGGGTGCCCTAACCTAAGCCTAGGGGTGCCCTAGCATTAGGCTAGAGGAGCTCAACTTTAGCCTAAGTCTAGGGGTGCCCATCCTAAGCATAGGGGTGCCCTAGCCTAAGCTTGGGTGCCCTAGCCTTAGGCTAGGGGAGCCCTAACCTTAGCCTAAGCCTAGGGGTGCCCTAGCCTAAGCCTAGGGGTGCCCCAGCCTTTGGTTAGGGGTGTCCTAGCCAAAGCCTAATGGTTCCTAGGCCTAAGCCTAGGGGTGCCCTAGCCTAAGCCTAGGGTGCCCTAGCCTAAGCCTAGGGGTGCCCTAGTCTTTGTCTAGGGGAGCCCTCACCTTAGCCTAAGCCTAGGGGTGCGCTAGCCTAAGCCTAGGGGTTCCCTAGCCTAAGCCTAGGGTTTCCCTAGCATTAGGCTAGAGGAGCCCCACTTTAGCCTAAGCTTAGGGGTGCCCAAGCCTAAACCTAGGGGTGCCCTAGCCTAAGCATAGGGTGCCCAAGCCTTAGGCTAGGGGAGCCCTAACCTTAGCCTAAGCCTAGGGGTGCCCAACCTAAGCCGAGGGGTGCCCTAGCCTACGCCTAGGGGTGCCCTAGCCTAAGACTAAGGGTGCCCTAACCTAAGCCTAGGGGTTCCCTTGCCTTTGGTTAGGGGTGTCCTAGCCTTAGCCGAGGGGTGCCCTAGCCTAAGCCTAGGGGTGCCCTAGCCTAAGTTTTGGGGTGCCCTAGCCTAAGCCTAGGGGTGCCCTAGCCTTAGGCTAGGGTAGCCCTAGCCTTGGCCTAAGCCTAGGGGTGCCCTAGCGTAAGCCTATGGGTGCCCTAGCCTAAGCCGAGGCGTGCCCTAACCTAAGCCTAGGGGTGCCCTAGCCTAAGCCTAGAGGTGCCCTAACGTAACCCTATGGGTGCCCTAGCCTTACGCTAGGGGAGCCCTAACCTTAGCCTAAGCCTAGGGTTGCCCTAGCCTAAGCCTAGGGGTGCCCTAGCCTAAGCATAGGGGTGCCCTACCCTAAGCCTAGGGGTGCCCTAGCCTTAGGTTAGGGGAGCCCTAGCCTTAGCCTAAGCCTAGGGGTGCCCGAGCCTAAGCCTAGGGGTGCCCTAGCCTAAGCCTAGGGGTGCACTAGCCGAAGCCTAGGGGTGCCCTAGCCTAAGCCTAGGGTGCCATAGCCTTAGGCAAGTGGAGCCCTAGCCTTAGCCTAAACAAAGGGGTGCCCTAACCTAAGCCTAGGGGTGTCCTAGCCTAAGCCTAGGGGTGCCCTAGCTAAGCCTAGGGGTGCCCTAGCCTAAGCCTAGGGGTGCCCTAGCCTTAGGCTAGGGGAACCCTAGCCATAGCCTAAACCAAGGGGTGCCCTAGCCTAAGCCTAGGGGTGCCCTAGCCTAAGCCTAGGCGTGCCCTAGCCTAAGCATAGGGGTGCCCTAGCCTTAGGCTAGGGCAACCCTAGCCATAGCCTAAACCAAGGGGTGCCCTAGCCTAAGTCTAGGGGTGCCTTAGCCTAAGCCTAGGGGTGCCCAAGCCTAAGCCTATGGGTGCCCCAGCCTTAGGCTAGGGGAGCCCTAGCCTTAGCCTAAGCCTAGGGGTACCCTATTCTAAGCCTAGGGGTGCCCTAGCCTAAGCCTAGGGGTGCCCTAGCCTTAGGCTAGGGGAGCCCTAGCCTTAGCTTAAGACTAGGGGTGCTCTAGCATAAGCCTAGGGGTGCCCTAACCAAAGGCTAGGGTGCCCTAGCCTAAGCCTAGGGATGCCCTAGCCTTAGGCTAGGGGAGCCCTAGCCTTAGCCTAAGCCTAGGGGTGCCCTAGCCTAACCCTTGGGGTGCCCTAGCCGAAGCCTAGGGGTGCCCTAGCCTAAGCCTATGGGTGCGCTAGCCTTAGGCTAGGGTAGCCCTAGCCTTAACCTAAGCCTAGGCGTGCCCTGGCCTAAGCCAAGGGTTGTCCTAGCCTAAGCCTAGGGGTGCCCTAGCTTTAGACTAGGGGAGCCCAAGCCTTAGCCTAAGCCTATGTTTGCCCTAGCCTAAGCCTAGTTGTGCCCTAGCCTAAGCCTAGCGGTGCCCTAGCCTTAGGCTAGGGGAGCCCTAGCCTTAGCCTAAGCCTAGTGGTACCATAGCTTAAGCCTAGGGGTGCCCTAGCCTAAGCCTAGGGGTTCCCTAGCTTTAGGCTAGGCGAGCCCTAGCCTTGGCCTAAGCCTATGTTTGCCCTAGCCTAAGCCTAGTGGTGCCCTAGCCTAAGCCTAGGGGTGCCCTAACCTTAGGCTAGGGGAGCCCTATCCTTAGCCTAAGCCTAGGGGTGCCCTATCCTAAGCCTAGGGGTGCCCTAGCCTAAGCCTAGGGGTGCCCTACCCTAAGCCTAGGGGTGCCCAAGCCTTAGGCTAGGGGAGCCCTAGCCTTCGCCTAAGCCTAGGGGTGCCCTATTCTAAGCCTAGCAGTGCCCTCGCCTAAGCCTAGAGGTGCCCTAGCCTTAGACTAGGTGAGCCCTAGCCTTAGCCTAAGCCTTCGCGTGCCCTAGCCTAAACTCCGGGGTGCCCTAGCCTAAGACTAGGGGTGCCCTAGCCTAAGCCTATGGGTGCCCTAGCCTTAGGCTAGGGTAGCCCTAGCCTTAACCTAAGCCTAGGCGTGCCCTGGCCTAAGCCCAGGGGTGTCCTAGCCTAAGCCTAGGGGTGCCCTAGCCTTAGACTAGGGGAGCCCAAACCTTAGCCTAAGCCTATGTTTGCCCTAGCCTAAGCCTAGTGGTGCCCTAGCCTAAGCCTAGCGGTGCCCTAGCCTTAGGCTAGGGGAGCCCTAGCCTTAGCCTAAGCCTAGGGGTACCATAGCCTAAGCCTAGGGGTGCCCTAGCCTAAGCCTAGGGGTTCCCTAGCTTTAGGCTAGTGGATCCCTAGCCATAGCATAAGCCTAGGGTGCCCTAGCCTAAGCCTAGGGGTACCCTAGCCTTAGACTAGGGGATCCCAAGCCTTAGCCTAAGCCTATGTTTGCCCTCGCCTAAGCTCAGTGGTGCCCTAGCCTAAACCTAGGGGTGCCCTAACGTAAGCCTAGGGGTGCCCTAGCATAAGCCTGGGGTTTCCCTAGCCTTAGGATAGGGTAGCCCTAGCCTTGGCCTAATCCTAGGGGTGCCCTAGCCTAAGCCTAGGGGTGCCCTAGCCTAAGCCTAGGGGTGCCCGAACCTAAGCCTAGTGGTGCCCTAGCCTAAGCCTAAGGGAGCCCTAGCATTAGGCTAGAGGAGCCCTAGCCTTAGCCTAAGCCTAGGAGTGCCCTAGCCTAAGCCTAGGGGTGCCCTAGCCTAAGATTAGGAGTTCCCTAGCCTTAGGCTTGGGGAGCCCTAGCCTTAGCCTAAGCCTAGGGGTGACCTAGCCTTAGCCTAGGGGTGCCCTAGCCTAAGCTTAGGGGTGCCCTCGCCTTAGGCTAGGGGATCCCTAGCCTTAGCCTAAGCCTAGGGGTGCCCTAGCCTAAGTGTAGGGGGCCCGAGCCTGAGCCTAGGAGTGCCCTAGCCTAAGCTTAGGGGTACCCTAGCCTAAGCCTAGGGGTACCCTAACCTAAGCCTAGGGGTGCCCTAGCCCAAGCCTACGCGTGCCCTAGCCGAAGCCTTGGGGTGCCATAGCCGAAGCCTAGGGGTTCCCTAGCCTAAGCCTACGGGTGCCCTAGCCTAAACCTAGGAGAGCCCTAGCCTTAGCCTAAGCCTAGGGGTGCCCTAGCCTAAGCCTAGGGGTGCCCTAGCCTAAGCCGACGGGTGCCCGAGCCTAAACCTACGGGAGGCCTAGCCTTAGCCTAAGCCTAGGGTCGCCCTAGCCTAAGCCTAGGAGTGCCCTAGCCTAAGCCTAAGGGTGCCCTAGCCTTAGGCTAGGGGAGACATAGCCTTAGCCTAAGATTAGGGGTGCCCTAGCCAAAGCCTAGGGGTGCCCTAGCCTAAGCCTAGGGGTGCCCTAGCCTTAGGCTAGGGGAGCCCTAGCCTTAGCCTAAGACTAGTGGTGCCTGAGGCTAAGCCTAGGGTCGCCCTAGCCTAAGCCAAGGGGAGCCCTAGCCTATGCCTAGGGGTGCCCTAGCCTTAGGCTAGGAGAGCCCTAGCCTTAGCCTAAGCCTAGGGGTGCCCTAGCCAAAGCCTAGAGGTGCCCTAGCCTAAGTCTAAGGGGGCCCTAGCCTAAGCTTAGGGGTGCCCTAGCCTAAGCCTAGGGGTGCCCTACCCTAAGCCTAGGGTGCCCTAACCTTAGGCTAGGGACGTCCTGGCCTTAGCCTATGCCTAGGGGTGCCCTAGCCTAAGCCGAGGGGTGCCGTAGCCTAAGCCTAGGGGTACCCTAGCGTAAGCCTAAGGGTGCCCTAACCTAAGCCTAGGGGTGCCCTAGCTTTTGGTTAGGGGTGTCCTAGCCTAAGCCTAGGGGTGCCCTAGCGTAAGCCTAGTGGTGCCCTTACCTAAGCCTTGGGGTGCCCTAGCCTAAGCCTAGGGGTGCCCTAGCCTTAGCCTAGGGTAGCCCTAACCTTGGCCTAAGCCTAGGGGTGCCCTAGCATAATCCTATGGGTGCCCTAGCCTAAGCCTAGGGGTGCCCAAGCCTAAGCCTAAGCCTAGGGGTGCCCTAGCCTAAGCCTAGGGGTGCCCTAGCCTAAGCCTTGGGGTGCCCTAGCCTAAGCCTAAGTGTGCCCTAGCCTAACCCTCGGGGTGCCCTAGCCTTAAGCTAGGGGAGCCCTAGCTTTAGCCTAAGCCTAGGGGTGCCCTAGACTAAGCCTCGGGCTGCCCTAGCCTAAGCCTAGGGGTGCCCTAGCCTAAGCCTAGGGGTGTCCTAGCCTAAGCCTAGGGGAGCCCTAGCCTACGCCTAGGGGTGCCCTAGGCGTAGGCTAGGGGAGCCCTAGCCTTAGCCTAAGCCTAGGGGTGCCCTAGCCTAAACCTAGGAGTGCCCTAACCTAAGCCTAGGGCTGCGCTAGCTTTAGGCAAGGGGATCCTTAGCCTTAGCATAAGCCTAGGGTGCCCTAGCCTAAGCCTAGGGGTGCACTAGCTTAGGCTAGGGGATCCCTCACCTTAGCCTAAGCCTAAGGTTGTGCTAGCCTAAGCCTAGGGGTGCCCTAGCCTAAGCCTAGGGGTGCCCTTGCCTAAGACTAGGGGTGCCCTAGCATTAGGCTAGAGGAGCCCAACTTTAGCCTAAGCTTAGTTGTGCCCAAGCCTAAACGTAGGGGTGCCCTAGCCTAAGGCTAGGGTGCCCTAGCCTTAGGCTAGGGGAGCCCTAACCTTAGCCTAAGCCTATGGGTGCCCTAGCCAAAGCCTAGGTGTGTCCTAGCCTAAGCCTAGGGCTGCCCTAGCCTAAGCCTAGGGGTGCCCTAGCCTTAGGCTAGGGGAGCCCTAGCCTTAGCATAAGCCTAGGGGTGCCCTAGCCTAAGCCTAGGGGTGCCCTAGGCTAAGCCTAGCGGTGCCTTAGCCTAAGCCTAGGGGTGCCTTAGCCTAAGCCTAGAGGTGCCCTATCCTAAGCCTAGGGGTGCCCTTGCCTAAGCCTAGGGGTGCCCTTGCCTAAGCCTAGGGGTGCCCTAGAGTTAGGCTAGAGGAGCCCAACTGTAGCCTAAGCCTAGGGGAGCCCTAGCCTTAGCCTAAGCCTAGGCGTGCCCTAGTCTAAGCCTAGGGGTGTCCTAGCCTAAGCCTAGGGGTGCCCTAGCCTAAGCTTAGGGGTGCCCTAGCCTAAGCTTAGGGGTGCCCTAGCCTTAGACTAGGGGAGCCCAAGCCTTAGCCTAAGCCTATGTTTGCCCTAGCCTAAGCCTAGTGGTGCCCTAGCCTAAACCTAGCGGTGCCCTAGCCTTAGGCTAGTGGAGCCCTGGCCTTAGCCTAAGCCTAGGGGTACCATAGCCCAAGTCTAGGGGTGCCCTAGCCTAAGCCTAGGGGTTCCCTAGCCTTAGGCTAGGGTAGACCTAGCCTTGGCCTAAGCCTAGGGGTGCCCTAGCCTAAGCCTAGGGGTGCCCTAGCCTAAGCTTAGGGCTGCCCTAGCCTTAGACTAGGGGAGCCCAAGCCTTAGCCTAAGCCTATGTTTGCCCTAGCTTAAGCCTAGTGGTGCCCTAGCCTAAGCCTAGCGTTGCCCTAGCCTTAGGCTACTGGAGCCCTGGCCTTAGCCTAAGCCTAGGGGTACCATAGCCTAAGCCTAAGGGTGCGCAAGCCTAAGCCTAGGGGTTCCCTAGCCTTAGGCTAGGGTACCACTAGCCTTGGCCTAATCCTAGGGGTGCCCTAGCCTAAGCCTAAGGGTGCCCTAACCTTAAGCTAGGGAAGCCCTATCCTTAGCCTAAGCCTAGGGGTGCCCTAGCCTAAGCCTAGGGGTGCCCTAGCCTAAGCCTAGGCGTGCCCTAGCCTAAGCATAGGGGCGCGTCTAGCCTTAGGCTAGGGGAGCCCTAGTCTTAGCCTAAGTCTAGGGGTGCCTTAGCCTAAGCCTAGGGGTGCCCAAGCCTAAGCCTATGGGTGCCCCAGCCTTAGGCTAGGGGAGCCCTAGCCTTAGCCTAAGCCTAGGGGTACCCTATTCTAAGCCTAGGGGTGCCCTAGCCTAAGCCTAGGGGTGCCCTAGCCTTAGGCTAGGGGAGCCCTAGCCTTAGCTTAAGACTAGGGGTGCTCTAGCATAAGCCTAGGGGTGCCCTAACCAAAGGCTAGGGTGCCCTAGCCTAAGCCTAGGGATGCCCTAGCCTTAGGCTAGGGGAGCCCTAGCCTTAGCCTAAGCCTAGGGGTGCCCTAGCCTAACCCTTGGGGTGCCCTAGCCGAAGCCTAGGGGTGCCCTAGCCTAAGCCTATGGGTGCGCTAGCCTTAGGCTAGGGTAGCCCTAGCCTTAACCTAAGCCTAGGCGTGCCCTGGCCTAAGCCAAGGGTTGTCCTAGCCTAAGCCTAGGGGTGCCCTAGCCTTAGACTAGGGGAGCCCAAGCCTTAGCCTAAGCCTATGTTTGCCCTAGCCTAAGCCTAGTTGTGCCCTAGCCTAAGCCTAGCGGTGCCCTAGCCTTAGGCTAGGGGAGCCCTAGCCTTAGCCTAAGCCTAGTGGTACCATAGCTTAAGCCTAGGGGTGCCCTAGCCTAAGCCTAGGGGTTCCCTAGCTTTAGGCTAGGCGAGCCCTAGCCTTGGCCTAAGCCTATGTTTGCCCTAGCCTAAGCCTAGTGGTGCCCTAGCCTAAGCCTAGGGGTTCCCTAGCTTTAGGCTAGGCGAGCCCTAGCCTTGGCCTAAGCCTAGGGGTGCCCTAGCCTAAGCCTAGGGGTGCCCTAACCTTAGGCTAGGGGAGCCCTATCCTTAGCCTAAGCCTAGGGGTGCCCTAACCTTAGGCTAGGGGAGCCCTATCCTTAGCCTAAGCCTAGGGGTGCCCTAGCCTAAGCCTAGGGGTGCCCTACCCTAAGCCTAGGGGTGCCCAAGCCTTAGGCTAGGGGAGCCCTAGCCTTCGCCTAAGCCTAGGGGTGCCCTATTCTAAGCCTAGCATTGCCCTCGCCTAAGCCTAGAGGTGCCCTAGCCTTAGACTAGGTGAGCCCTAGCCTTAGCCTAAGCCTTCGCGTGCCCTAGCCTAAACTCCGGGGTGCCCTAGCCTAAGACTAGGGGTGCCCTAGCCTAAGCCTATGGGTGCCCTAGCCTTAGGCTAGGGTAGCCCTAGCCTTTACCTAAGCCTAGGCGTGCCCTGGCCTAAGCCAAGGGGTGTCCTAGCCTAAGCCTAGGGGTGCCCTAGCCTTAGACTAGGGGAGCCCAAACCTTAGCCTAAGCCTATGTTTGCCCTAGCCTAAGCCTAGTGGTGCCCTAGCCTAAGCCTAGCGGTGCCCTAGCCTTAGGCTAGGGGAGCCCTAGCCTTAGCCTAAGCCTAGGGGTACCATAGCCTAAGCCTAGGGGTGCCCTAGCCTAAGCCTAGGGGTTCCCTAGCTTTAGGCTAGTGGATCCCTAGCCATAGCATAAGCCTAGGGTGCCCTAGCCTAAGCCTAGGGGTACCCTAGCCT